>NC_091949.1:9093320-9393320 GCF_041260155.1 Ptychodera flava | reverse complement strand
TTTGTGTGCCGAAAATGAAAGATACTATTTATAATAATAAAGGGCACCTGAAAGACATAGCGGTATTGATATTATAAAAATGGTGCAACCAACGGGCACGCCGAAAATTAAAGATGGTAGGACATAGGGTACCTGATGGGGACACTGAATATGAAAAGTGAAGATGTTATGTAACTGTTAGTATTTTATGTTTACTTCATCTTTGTTCGATTTTTTTCCGTCATGCTTGGCTGGAGTTTAATTTTCTCAGGTAGCTTCTCCCAAAATCTTCCAAGCCCGCCCTCCCCAAATATAAAATAGTCCGCCTATTACCGGAATAAAATACAACAAGGCACACTAGTCTGAAACAATCACAGGCGTCATTTTAATAGATTCTGTACAGCTGGCTTTCTTGTGCTGTATAAAAGCAGGAAAAATTGCATAAAGGTCATATTATTCGATTCTTTTTTTCAGTGAAGTGCGCATTTTTCCACAAAACTCATTACAGTCTCCCTCCTGTAATTATCCTAAAATAGTTTTTTGTTCGTTAAGTTACCTTTCGTCACCAAAAATTGCTGGTTTACTGTTTTAAAAGACTTGTTTTCGGAATATGTAAGCATGTGTTCCAGGTCGTGAAACCAAAATCGCCATGAAAATATAATAAAATGTTGTCGACGGCACATCTACAAATCTTGACATAAAAAGCATTTAGTATAATGTGGATGGCGATTTCCTTGATATTTGATTCTCTATTTCGTTAGATATTTCTAATACCTTTATCACCAGCACTAATTCCAATATTTACACATGAAATAAAAAATAAAGCTCCTGTCACCGATGTTGATTTCTACAAGATTCAAACACCTGAATCGTTGGAAGCTACAAGAATACAATGTCCGTTCCGAAGCGTTTTGCCGGAAGAGAACAACTTTACTCTTCTGCTTATTTGTCAGCATATTCAAGAATCTGACAACAACCGTCAAATGCCGATTAGTTCTCTAAGGTATATCATGCACTATTTATTAAATTGCCTTTGTAAAAAACGTTTTCTCAGTTGTACAACATTTCATTTTTTAAATTACAAGTTGTCACTCTATGTATCAAGTAACCGTGATGAATGGAATCATCACTGCCATCACAGTACATTAGAGAAGTTTCGTACATACACCAAACAAACAGACCACTGAATAGTTGATAATTCATCGTTTTAATGGGTAATTGTTATCGCCTTAATCATGTTTATTTAGCTGCCGAAGTAGGGGCGAATATTATAAAAATGATGCGACGGTATTAATCGCGAATGCAATGAATTAAAATGCTTTCATCGTTAAGCCTAAGTAAGATACTCTATCTCTAAGTGAGCCTATGGTAACGGGGTTATAACAGCGTTGGTAGATCCAGACGTATTATGTCCGTTCGGTGTTTGAAAGCCCACAGCTACAACCAAGATTTTTATCTGAAGTTTTACTTTTAAACAAAGGTCCGTATAAACGCTAAGCAAAACTTACAGCAGTGTTTTGAATAATCAACCAGTTGAACTCCATTTTCCAAAATGAGATAAGCATTTCCTTTTTGTTTTGTCATGTGTTACCACATTTCTTCTCGGCATCCTTTCCCCGGAGTCTGTTCTTGTCTTCTTTTGTGGGTGCTCTAATTCCCTAAGAAGGAATTTTAAACCACATCAGCAATGGTCATTCGGTTTCAGACATGTGGGAGCTATTGTCCAAGCTTGAAAGGGAACGTAAGCTGAAACACTGGCCAGCAAGCAATATGTTCTTATACGAAAATTATTCTAACTGTCGAACAATCGAAAATATCGGACATGCAGCAGACTGTAAGCTTATGTGTAGACTATTTAGTTTGGCTGAGGTATTAGAGTTATCCCACAAACGTGCAAGGAAGTTTGAAACTTTCTTAGCCAAACAGCATAGTCACCTGTCTCGGGCGGAGGTGAGAACAGAAATTTCTGATCAAGGACTGGTCCTTTCAATCAAATTTTAAAATGTCATTCCAAAAGACATAATACATAAAACATAACAAAATAGTTAATATAACTTGTGGAAAGAAGTGAAATAGGTACAGGCAGATTATTATTACAGAAATGGCAAAGAATGCCCCACGAGAAGGTATGCAATATTCATTCGACATCACAAGAAAACAATCTAGGTCGTTCATTCGAAGTGATAACGTAGCAAAACCGCAAAGTAAACATTTTATCTCATCATTTCTACACAAACCATCCCTAAATACCGAGGTTTGCCCGTATGTAGCATCATGCGTGATAGCCAAGACTTGAAGGTCTCATATATCACGATGTTTCAGCGGTAACGATTATGAAGTTATGGTCCGCTACTTGAATAGGGGTCAGCTTATCTCTGAAGGTCACGTTGTATGTATTATTTTCCGATGAAGAATTTAATCGAAGTTCAATATGAAATTATTAACAGATTGGAGCCGTCTTACCGATTTAGAAATATGACAAGCGTTCGTTGTAGTTTTAGCAGCGTAGCTGTCGTTAAAGCCATTATGGGGCATTGAAAAACCGTTGTGGGATCGGGTAAAATAATGACGTACTTTGTACCACGTAATGCCGAACAGCTGAAATATTGACAAAGAACTGTCACCGAGGAAAAAATTAATCATTTGAAAGTATCTTGAGTCGTATATTTGTTGTGTTTTCTCTGCTCGTAGTTTGAACAACAGGAACAACAATTTTTAAGGTTGATGCAGGGACAGTGATTTAATAATGCTTCAGTGTACGAGGAAACTCGATATGTAGAGTAATACAGGAAAACGTAAATAAATCGTTGCGAAATAATCATATCTGACAAAATCTCCAAAATTCTTTTAATCTGTCGATTGTGTTCACCACGATCCAGAGTGATTTCAAGAGGGGATAGACTTATGACATCTGCATGGAATAAGATGATTGCAAAATTAATGTTATTCAAAAAAGTGCACTGGTTATTGCTACTAAACAGTTAGCCAACTCTGATATTAAAATATCTAGTCTGTGTAGAAAAATGTAGGAAATCGGCAAGGACGTTATAGATGAAAACGTAAGCTTTATTGTATACAACTGCGCGCTATTGGTGTTATCTGTGTAAATTAAATCAATTACACATAAAACTGATCGATTTGATAGGGTTTCTGTATTCGGTATGTTTCTGTGTTTTTAGCTCACGTGTGTAAACACGTGGGCTAATGTTATAGTGATGTCTGTCTGTCTGTCCGTGTGTGTGTGTGTGTGTGTGTTGCGTGTGTGTAGGGTGTGTGTAGGTGTGTGTGTGTCTGTCTGTCTGTCTATCTGTTTACACGATAACTCAAAAACGCTTGAACGGATTCAAGATAGATTTGGTAGACAGGTACCATATGCTACTTGCAAGAACTGATTAGATTTTGGTTTGTATGGATTGCATATTAATGAAGTTATGCAATATCGTTTTTCCTTACAATGGTTTCCCTATGGAGACGGTAATGACAGTGTAGACATATATCAAGAAATACTGCACAAATTTCATGAAACTTTTCAAAGATGACAATCTAAAAACATTATGATGATACTGTGAGTGTCATATCAATTATCTACTCATTTGCATATTTAATGAACTTTTGTTATTAGTGTCCAAACTCTGAAATTCCTGCACCAAACTTGATGATACTTGCAACAAATATTGATCTGATATATATCTAATTATACTCAGAAGCATTAGACAGTGTCAAGTTAATAAATAGCTCATTTGCACATTTATGAAGGTTTGTAATTAGTTATATAACTCCAATATAACTTCATCAAATGTGATGAGATCTGCTGCAGATACTGATCCGACTGATATCTAACTGTAGTGTAAAGCATTCAGTAGTGTGAAATTAATTAAGGGTTCATTTGCATATTTAATGAACTTTGTAATTAGGTATATACTCTGAAATTATGGCACCCAAGTCAGTGAAATTGGGTACAGATATTGCTTTGATAAATATCTAATTGTACTGAAAGGCATTTGGCAGTGTCAAGTTAACAAATAGGTCATTTTCATATTTTATTAAGTTTAGTAATAAGTGATATAGCTCCAAAATACCGCACCAAATGTAATGAAATCTGCCGCAGATACTGATCCGACAGATATCTAAGAGTGGTGTAGAGCATTTAGTTGTGTGAAGTTAATTAAGGGTTCATTTGTATATTTAATGAATTTGTAATCAGTGATATTACTCCAAATTACAGCGTTAAATTTGATGAAACTTGCTACAGATGTTGATCTGATATATATCCAATTGTACTGAGAAGCATTGAGCAGTGTCAAGTTAATAATTAGCTCATTTGCATATTTCATGAAGTCTTATGATTATTCATATAACTTCAAAATAACTGCATCAAATGTGATGAAACTGCTGCACATACTGATACGATAGATATCTAACTGTGTTGTAAAGCATGTAGTAGTGTAAAGTTAATTAAGAGTTCATTTGCATATTAACTTTGTAATAAGGTATATAACTCTAAAATTTCGGCACCAAAATTTTGTGAAACGTGCTACAGATATTGATTTGATAAATATTTAATTTTGCTATGAATCATTGAACAGTATCAAGTTAATTTAGGGTTTATTTGCATATTTAATGAACTTTGTAATTAGTGACATTACTCTAAAATTACAGCACTAAATTAAATAAAACGTGCTACAAATGTTGATCTGATTGATATCTAATTGTTTCATAAAGCATTTAGCAGAGTCAAGTAATTAACAGTTCATTTGCAAATTAAATTAAGTTATGTAATTAGTGATTAAACTCTGAGAGTACTGTGCGAAGTATATAACTCTGAAATTACGGCATCAAAGTCAGTGAAATCTGGTACAGATATTGATCTGATAAATATCAAAGTTAAGGTGTCTGTCTGCACGTTTGTCAGTATGTGTGTCATGTGTACATCATCGTGTACATATATGTATGCAAAAGCTAATCGAACTCCGACGTACCAGGATTTCAAGATGTAAATCTAACATAAGGGAACTTAATGAATGCAAGGATATGAAGAAGTTAATATAAATAATTGCAAACTAAATTACTAATTGTCAGATTGCTTTGCAAATTACCTATAACCTGTGCATGTAACAGTTTGTATGGATATGCATGTAGTACAAATGTCTGTACATTAGTCTTTACGGTTCTGGTTAGTGTGTATCAAAAACATCGCACTATCCAAACGTTCCCTATACCGTGACTGTGATAGGACAACTCATTACTGGTTTGCCAAAGGCTTACCCACATTATGTGAGGCAATGTCCTCGGACCAATAGTGAGAGCATATTACCATCTCAGTTTCTCCAAAGGAGCACTACCATCAACACTAGAGTGCAATTATCTAAATTTTACGAAAGTCCTAACTGGATAATAACAGGAATCTGTGTTGCTTTACCCAAGGCTAAAAAAAATCTTAGCACAAGACTAGCCTTTTCGTGGAATTGTTCTGCTTGTATGAGTATGTATGTCAATGCATTTCCTCGATATGCACACCATTACAATATTCATCCTTGATGATGATTATGATGATGATGATGCTAATGATGATGATGATTCTATTTACTTGGAGGAGAAAATGTTGCTCTCGGAAAAGAAGCTTCACAAAGTTCCGATTATCAAGGCGATGCGCTGGCTTCGCGGGCCATTGATCGCAACAGAGACAGAGATCCCTCTAACTATTTGTGTAGTGGCACGGAAGTTGAAGAAGAACCTTGGTGGAAAGTGGATCTAGGTGATGTGTATCAGATATCTCGAGTCGATATCACCAACATGGTTGGGCATGGTAAGTATTCTATTTGACGATAAAAATATCGGCAAATTCATGCAAATTACTTAGAAGCAAGTTGAAGGAAAGGTCGGTCAATTTTATCAAACTGTTATCAAACTGGTTGGCTGAATCTTACGGTTATAATTGTATACTGCAAATAGACTTCCTGAGTTGCTTCGAATAGTCACAATCGACCAGTAAGATATAACATTCCGAGCACGCTGCACATCAGTAGAATTCTTAGTCTGAAACTTAAGGGGATTTGCACGAAACACGGCGTATATTGCTCACAATTACGTTTTTGCAAATGGTAAGTTTCTAGTTTTAGTTTGTTAGTCCGTGTGGGCTGCCATTTCATGGACTTTGGTAGCCCCAGAGAAAAGTTGGTAGTCTGTGGACGCGGGCGCTAATTTCGAGCCCTGAAAAGCTTGCTAATATTTTCTGAGTATACATTTGGCATGCGTGAAATCAACCTCATATAGCCAAATTTCTAATTTCGGCACTTATCGAAGTTCCGGTTTGTTGCGGTTTAAGGTTCAGCTGGAGTCTGCAAAGTGTGCGGGTGTAATTGACAAGTTCAGATGACAAAGCTTTCCATAGTAGTCATTTCTGAACTCTCGCAATCCACTTTGCTTTGACGTAATTTAATTCTTGGAGTACATTCACAGAAAGAAAAGGCAAGAAATGAAAACTTTATTTCCATTTGGTTTTGAAAATTAAGAGATTTGCGAGCTTGCTCTTGTGAATCTGCGTTACGGATTAATGTGGGAATGAGCTCAAGCACTCGCTCTCGCCTCGGAAAACTTGTTATATGATTAAAATGTCGCGTCATGCCAAATACAGTGTAGCTCGAAGTTTGTGTAGTCGTTGCTAATATAAGCAGACACCGTGACGAAAGCTGCACGACGTTAGCGGCTATATGTTCTCGACCAAATCAGACTCTTCAGTGCGTTTCTTGCACGGTCACTCAACAAATCTGACCGTAGTTCTTGATTGTTGTTGCAACGTGAGCCACGGTCGGACTTTTTTATTTCACGGACGTAGTACGTCGATACGTTTCGGGGTTTATTCTGGGTGTCTTTCGTGGCCCTCGCTTGCATTTTCCTGGAATACTGAGCATGATTTCCAGCTTAGTCTGCATATGAATTAAGGGAGCCTTCAGTAATTACAAGGGGTGGGCCGGGGGAATTGGGGGAGGGTCACTTTTTTAGAAAACAGTTCAAGGGGGAGGGTCACTTTTTATAAACCTATCTTTGGGAGAGGGTCACTTTTGACAGAAGCTGATTTTATGGCCAAAACTTTGATTGTCCATGTGATATTTCCTGAATAGGAAATCACCAACAAAATATGTACACATTAAAGACCGCCATGCATAGGAAATGGACATTTCTGTGAAATTCCAAAATCAAATTTCGTGCACAACCATGGACTTGTAACCACTCTAGTCTAATCAAGAACAATAATTTGAATAATCAAGCATACATAAATGCAAAGATTTACCTATTTTTGTATAGGAAAAAACTATTTATGATTTCATCATATACACAATGGATAGTGAACCAACGTTTTAGATGAAATTCAGATATTAATTTCTCGTACACAAATGCACATTTTTCTTTCCTATTCAAGCAAAGCACATTTAAATACATTATCAAACATACAAAATATACAGATATAGCATGTCCTGTGAGGGTAAATTATCAATAATTTGCCTGATAGACTTCATGTATTATGATTTGATATTTTTGGTGGAAGCACTTAATCATCCACACCTTGGCTTCTTATAGTTGCACAAAATATGGTGACCCTTCCTCAAATGTATGAAATACCATATCTCTTCAAAAATTCTTGCGTGATAAATTGCGACTGTCCCTCAAAAAACACCAGCCCTCCCCTCTGTAATTTGTCCTAACATAACAATTGATCCAATTTTTATGTAAATTAGCTGATACTGTTTAGTTGTTCCTGGGGAGATTACCGCAGTGGTTGAGGGAGGGTCAAGTTTTAGAATATCGGACAAGGGAGAGGGTCATTTTAGACAGGAGGATTGGGGAGAGGGTCACATTTTACGGTACAGGTGTGCGCGAAATTCCCCGGCCCACCCCCCTGTAATTACTGAAGGCTCCCTTAAAATGGTCTGCTGGTTGTCAGAAATGTTTGCCAATGCATCGTACCGGCCACAGTCACAGCATGGACGTACAACAAGACATCCATGGTCACAGTGATTGCCGAGTTGAGAACGCTCAGAATTGCGTACCTGACAACGAATACGCACTATACCGCAAAGCCCTACATTACCTCTGAATGTTTATCAAGATTCGTGATCGGTAATCCGGGCCGTTAAGACAAAAGAAACCAGATATGAACTGAATATGCTCACGTGTTTTACAACAGGTTCATTAATAGTAGTGCGCTTCACAGAACAATGAGATATATGTTATCACTATATGTAGCAGGTTTTTTCAACTTCGCACAGTACTCTCAGAGTTTAATCACTAATTACAAAACTTTATTTAATATGCATTAACTTGACACTGCTCAATGCTTTATGGGACAATTAGATATCCATCAGATCAACATTTGTAACACGTTTTATTTAATTTAATGCTGTAATTTTAGAGTAATGTCACTAATTACAATTTCATTAAATATGCAAATAAACCCTAAATTAACTTGACACTGTTCAATGATTCATAGCACAATTAAATATTTATCAAATCAATATCTGTAGCACGTTTCACAAAATTTTGGTGCCGAAATTTCAGTGTTATATACCTAATTACAAAGTTTATTAAATATGCAAATGAACCCTTAATTAACTTTACACTACTAATGCTTTACAACACAGATAGATATCTGTCGTATCGGTATGTGCGGCAGTTTTCATCACATCTGATGCAGTTATTTCGTAATTATATGACTAATTATAAGACTTCATGAAATATGCAAATGAGCTATTTATTAACTTGACACTGCTCAATACTTCTCAGTACAATTGGATATTTATCAGATCAACATCTGTAGCAAGTTTCATCAATTTAACGCTGTAATTTTGAAGTAATATCACTAATTACAAAATTCATTAAATATGCAAATGAACCCTTAATTAACTTCACACAACTAAATGCTCTACACCTACAATAAGTTGTCGGATCAGTATCTGCAGCAGATTTCATCACATTTGGTGCAGTTATTTGGAGTTATATCGCTAATTACAAAACTTCATAAGATATGCAATGACCTATTTGTTAATTTGACACTGCCAATGCTTCTCAGTACAATTAGATATTATATCTGTACCCAATTTCACTGACTTGAGTGCCGTAATTTCAGAGTTTATATACCTAATTACAAAGTTCGTTAAATATGCAAATGAACTCTTAATTAATTTAACACTACTAAATGCTTTACACTACAGTTAGATATCAGTCGGATCAGTATCTGCAGCAGATTTCATCACATTGGGTGTAGTTACATCGGAGTTATATGACTGATTACAAACCTTCATAAAATATGCAAATGAGCTATTTATTAACTTTACACTGCCTCATGCTTCTAAGAATAATTAGAATATATATCACATCAATATTTGTTTCTAGTATCATTAAGTTTGGTGCAGGAATTTCAGAGTTAGGCCAGAGGAAGAAAAAATAATGTTCATCGGAATCGCCGCTTCTACTTTGGCATATTTGGAATTTATTTTTTTTTTGATCCCGGCAAATTCTTACTTCCGCATTACAATATTTTTAGTACTGCTGCTGGTGGCGCCCTACACTGTGTCGGGTTTTCGCGGGCACGGGATTTTGAATGAGACTTCATACGTGTTCGGACTTGGTTGACCGCCAACACGTTGTTGTGACGTCTGAATTTGGCGAATCACGACGCAAAGTGGGTCGATTTGGCCAGAAATTTGCTCGTTTTGTAAAGGTTAGTACATGTCACATCATGAGTATTAATTTGATCGCCAACATTCGACGTGATGGCCAACAGTTAGTTCCAGAGACGCTATTCAGTGTTTGTCCTGATATTACGTTCAGCGATTTGTTCAACAAATCGTGACAGCAGATATAGATGGACGGTGCATCCGATTGAATGAAAATTGCATAGAAAGTATAAAAATTTACGGCAATGACAAAACACATGGTTGCGTCGATGTTAAAGTACGATCTGAATGATGACTATATAACTTCACTCCGATCACAGTACAGTGTTGTTAGACCATTGTGTAAAATGTGTATATATAGACAGTGGTAAAGAGGCCAAAACATGGGGCCAAAGTAAAATGAAAAAAACTCAGATGCTAGGTCCCACCAGGACAATATTAAAGGACAATACTGAATTGTTGAATTTCAGTGATTTGCTGTACATTTCAGTTTTATTCTGAGAGAATTTTGAAATGCTCAGAATATGTTGTGCAAACACTAACTGTGAATGTAATGGCCTATGTTATTGTTGGGAAATATAGTATTGAATTCAGTTACCAGTATCAGTGTTTCTTGTCTGAGATATTTCTGGTAAAAAGGGAAACAATTATCTTGCCTTGTCTGCATGTGTGCAAAAATACCAGAGACCGCGTTTACCTTCGGCCCCCCCCCCCCAAAAAAAAAAAATTTCGCTCGCCGCTCCTGGGACTTGGTCCAAAAAATCCGATGAACATTTTTTTTTCTCTGGCCTTATCTCACTAATAAAAAGTTCATTAATATATGCAAATGAGAAGATAATTGACATGACACTCACAGTATCTCATAATGTTCTTAGATTGTCATCTGTGAAAAGTTTCATGAAATTTTGTACATTATTTCTTGATATATGTCTACACTGTCATTACCGTCTCCATAGGGAAACCATTGTACGGAAAAAAAACGATATTGCATAACTTCATTAATATGCAAGCCACACTAACCAAAATCTAATCAGTTCTTGCAAGTAGCATATGGTACCTGTCTACCTAATCTGACTTGAATCCGTTCAGGCGTTTTTGAGTTATCGTGTAAACAGACAGACAGACAGACAACACACACACACACACTAACACACACACACACGGACAGACAGACAGACATCGCTATGACATTAGCCCACGTGTTTACACACGTGAGCTAAAAATGACACGCGGTGTAGCTGATAGTATGCCATTTTAGTAATATTTCAGGAATTTCTTGACACAATGTGACCAAATACTTTTCGCCAAAAGAAGACCACGTGTCAGTGGTCCGAAATTTGAAATTAAAAAAAAATGTTAGAATTGACCTTTGAACCTAAGACGCATCGTTATATAAAGAATAATATTATGTCCATGCACAGGGGCTCATGAATGCAGATATCTCAGACATGTCTAGGCAAATTCTTTTCAAACTTTATTTAAATAATAACACATGAGAGCGAGGGCAATATCACGATTTTTGCCTGCCCACGGGCTGGTGGTCATGATCGAAATACTGATGATGCCTGAGCCGTAGGCGAGGGCATCATCAGTATTTCGATCATGACCACCAGCCCGAGGGCAGGCAAAAATCGTGATATTGCCCAAGCTCTCATGTGTTATTATTTTTATTACACCGAACAAGCTAACATGCAAAGAAGCAAAAACACAAAGACTTCTTCGAGTACAGTTCGCCTTCTGAGTCCGGACCTCAGCGTAAAATGTTGTCAGTGCCGAGTCTAGGGTTGCCGCTAAAGTTTGCCGATCTCCTCGGTGGCGTATCCAATTTGTTGCTTGCATAGTCGCTGAACACAGAAATTGCATTCCTTGTTGCCATTTTCGTTCGTTTGCTGTTTACTTGCATCAAAATATCGTCTAACTGTGCCGGTGACAGCTCTGCATGACGTATAAATTGCCAACTGCAAAGTACAACAAGCGAACGACAATTTGTTTTGCGCAGAAAGGATGCGCAGTAAGTAAAATGACGTCATCCATGTAATATCAAATGCAGAGGGCATCATCAAGTTCGCAGAGGGCATCATCACATTCGCAGAGGGCATCATCACGTTTTGTAACACACCTCATCCGCAGTCTGTATTCTAATTCGCCAATTGATAGTCACGTGGGATGCATTCTTTTTGTGCTGATCCACGTAAACGACGTCATCAGGCATCATTTGTTTGAACTGTTGCCTGCCAGGCATCAGTTCCGAAAAATGATGCCCGCTGACGTCAAACGCGACATTGACGCGAACGCAGACCGGAATGTAAACAAAGATGTCGTCTGCGGCCGATCGAAACGATGGTCGAGAAATTTCTTGGTTTATCCTACTTTCTGAAGAAGAATTGAATGCCTTGGTCTCTAACAAGGACTCGATACGGACAAAAACTATAATAATCAACGGTGTATTGAACGTTTTGCAGATTCTTTTGGGAAAAACTTTTTCTTAGAACCACTCCAACATATTGCATCGTAGGCCTACATGCGACAAGTTTTGTGTATAGTACGTTCTTATGCATGGCTACGGAGGAGGTGTGTTACAAAACACATATTGACTGGCCATGGGGGCAACAGCATACGTCTTTAACCCCTCGGGCCTGTGAGTCACCCCCAAAAATAGACTGTTTCCCTCGGCCTACGGCCTCGGGAAACAGTCTATTTTTGGGGGTGACTCACAGTCCCTCGGGGTACAGACGTATGCTGTTGCCCTCATGGCCAGTCAATATGTGTATACTTTTACATGTCACGTGAGTCGTGTTTAACCAATGGCAGTGCACGCTGAATGAGTGAGGTGTAATAAACAGGATAATACACGATGGTATACATATGCACGTCCATTGATTTTGGTGTGGCGTGCATAATTAGTACTAATTTGCACAATTAGCGGTTAGACCGCTGTTTCTGGTGCGACTGCGCCACATTTAATGAAAATTTTAACAATGTTGGTTGCACACAGTTCCAATATCACACAATGACATGTCAGTATAGTGTCAGTTAATTGCTAATTTGCATATTTTATGAATTTTTGTAATGAGGGTGACATGTCCAGAAATACTGCAACAAATTAATGACATATTGTACAAATCTTCAGCATACAGTCCTACAATAGTGTACAAAGACACTTGAAAGTATCACGTTAAGTAATTGCCTATTTGCATATTTCATGACTTAGTAAGCTATCTCAAGAAATGCTGCTTTAAATTTTATGAAAGGTAGTGAAGAGGTTGATCTGCCAGCATTGTTATACTACGTGGACGCATAAAGGAGTGTCATGTCAATAAATTGCCAATTTGCACGAACTTTCAAATTAGTGTGATATGTCTAGAAATATATAATAATGCTGCATCAAATTTGATGAAACGTGGATCAGATCTTGTTCTTCATGTAGTGTAATGACATGCAAAGATATGCAGCAGTATCATATCAATTAATTGCTTATTTGCATATTTAATGAATTTTCGTAATGCAGCTGATATGTCAAGAAATAGTTCAACAAATTTCATGAAACTTGGTACCGATGTTGAGCTCACAATCAACAATGAATTAAGACATTTATCTTTGTCATGTTAATACACTTTTAATTTGCAAATTAAATAAACTTTCTGTTTAGAGTGATATGTCCAGATATGCTGCATCAATTTTGATAAAAGTGGTACAGATGTTGATCTCTGAGTACTGTAATACTGTGTAAAGACATTAAGTATCATGTCAATCAATTGCTTTTTTGCATTTTTGTCATAAGTATGATATGTTTAGAAATGATACATCAAATTTGATGAAATGATACGGATGTAAATCTTCAAGTAGTGTTATGACAAGCAATGATATATAGCATCACATGGTCACAGTACTGTAATACTATGTGAAGACATTAAGAAGCATCATGTCAATTAATTGATAATTTGCAAATTTGATAATCTTTCATAATTAGTTTTATATATATGTCTAGAAGCGCTGAATCAAATTTGATTAAACATGGTGTGGGTGTTTATCTTCCAATAGTGTAATAGCGTGCAAAGATAAGCAGCAGTATCATGTCAATTAACTGCTGATTTGCAATCTTAAGAAAATTGGTAATTAGTGTTCATTCATTTTAATGCCAACGGTCGATATTTGACGTGGCGACTGCGCGCGGATCGCGAGATATCGATAAAAACATGTCATTTCCGTGCCTTATTTTCACATCCTTAAGTTTTACGATCGCTTCTGATTATGACCCAAAATCCCCCTAAGGTTTGTCGTTGTGCTGATTGGCGATATTCTAGTGAGTCCATAATAAGTTCGAACGACGAAATCGATTTACCTCTCACTGCGAAGACTTTATATACAGCATTATGCCTTTGCCTCAGGTAAATTTTTTTTTAAACTTCTCCTTAGTTTTTGTCCTTTTCAATATTCTCAATTAGTTGTATTATATTTTTAACCAAGAAGGCTTACAACATAGATATAACTTTTTTAACTGTAAATATTAGCCGCCTCTGATGACTACATTTTGTCGTCTGCCAGTGCTGAGACCAGCCTGTCGGCCAAAACTGAGTAAAACTAAGTAAGTAAAAATGTTTCCAATTTTAATATGCAAGAAAATTTACAGTTCAGATTTATATCACTGATATCATCTCCTACCGCGTCAAGGTAGTTTTTGCCATATTCAGTTTCAAAATTTTGAAATCCTGTCAATGTCTCTTGCTACTGTATTGTATTGCATTGTCGACTCGAGTCGGCTATCCGTGCAGTGCGCATTTAGCAAGACAAAGATGTGCTCTATATGAGTGTGCCGACCGCGATTATCCAGGGTGTTTCCGTGATGAAATGTTGTTTTTTTTCAAGTCAAATGTACTCTTAATATTTAGACAGTTTTCCTGTAGAAAGGGTTAATCTGTATGCGACCAGAATTGAGTCACAGACCATCGATGCATCGATTATCA
Organism: Ptychodera flava; assembly: GCF_041260155.1. Lineage (NCBI taxonomy): Eukaryota > Metazoa > Hemichordata > Enteropneusta > Ptychoderidae > Ptychodera > Ptychodera flava. The sequence continues at coordinate 9,378,703 of NC_091949.1, read as the reverse complement.
ATGGGTAAGAATGCCGAGGCGCTCCCGATAGTTTTCCCAGCGGCTATACTAGTCACCTATGCGAATTCTGGTGGAATCAGCAAACTTTCTTTTTCGTTTTTTTTGCCGAGTAAGTTCGGGTAATGTGCATATAGAGGATGCTTATGATAAACCAATCAGCGAACCTGCCGTCGCCAACGTCATGAATAATTAACCGTGCAAACGTAGGCTCGTACATTGCAACGAGTTCGGAACTTTTCCGCTTGATTTCACCCTTTATTTTTAGCACTGGTTGTTTTTAGATGTAGAATTACGCACAATGTTCAGCACGGCCGAGATGGTGACCGACAAAAGTTGTTAGTACATCCAAAATTACTTCTTTGGATGATTTTGCTGGCCAGGTACCGCTCCTAAGAATCAGGATTTGACCCCTTGAAAATTTACAGTAAGTTATTTGTCGCTGAATATTGCCTATTTTTGGTCAAATTTCAATTTAACCTTGCCATCTGTAGTATGGAAAATATTTCAAGCTTTGCAAAGATGGGTCAACTGTTTTTGTCGGTCATCGGAGCACGATTGAGCACGAATTTTTCGATCACCATGCATTTCACAGTACGATTCGCACAGCAAACCGCGCGCCGGATCAATCACCAAGAAGTTAACCAAAAGCTGGAAAAGAGAACGAAAAACATCCAGTAACTCTTTGTCGAACATGGTCAAGGGTAAAGAAACTCAGAAAGTATTCCTGAAGAAATCTTACAATGTTAAAAACGGTAGAACGTCGCGAATCGACTCGGGCTAAGACACTTCCGGGAAGCCAACAGTCTCACTCGATCGGTGAATCTGTCAGATCAGATCGCGATCTCAACATAATATTTCAAAGTGAACCAACGTAACCTTTGACCCTTGTTACATATACAGTACGTGGTTGGTTCTTGCCTCAACCTCATGACATATACGTTATGCCATTGGCTCTTCCCAACTATCATCTATATTGACATTACCTGGTCTGGGTAAGACTCGGCTTTCTCCACGGTGCATGACCGATTACCGACGCGAGTGGTACTATGGCGTACAGCAGCGTCAGCGTAGATTCGTACTCCTTAGCTTAGTTGACAATGGCCCCAGTGCCGAACGTTCGATGTTCGGAAGCTGAATTTAGGTGAGCCACCGGAATTCAAACTTTTTTGAGGACATGTTTTTATCGATATCTCACGATCCACTCGTAGTCGCCACGTCAAATATCGACCGTTGGCATTAATGAAATGTGTTTTTAAAATGTTACCAAATGGAAGTGCCATTTTAAGCCTCATCGGTATCGCAGTTCTTTTAATCACAGACATTATTAATGAACATGATTCTATCCTCGCTCTCCGAGGACCTGCAATCAAATTACAAATTAACAACTGGGGACTGTGTCATCAACGATGACTTGTTATTCATGAAAACCGTTTCGTTAATCTTCTCGATCAATAGAGCTGTTTCCTTTCCGGCAAGGCTATCAAAACATGCTGTGTCCGTTCATTTCAAAACTTTTTTCTCGTTTCAATAGAAAGTTTCAAAGAGGTGGTTGTGCACGTATGTAACAATTATATATCATGAGGCAAAACAAAATTAGCGGCATTCCAGTAGATTATACCCAGTGTAAAAAAGTGAGTCACAAATTATTATGTCTTTGCCTTTCAGTTGATAGTTTGGAGGGAGCTGTTGTGCGTGTGGGCAATGAAGAGGACATCGAACAAAACACGATGTGCGGCGCTGCATTCACGTCGAACCAAGTTTCGGCAAATCCTATAACCGTTGATTGCGGTGAAGTGACAGGTCGCATTGTGAGTGTGCAGCTTGAAGGAATAAAGGGTCGACACCTGATACTTTGTGAAGTCGAGGTTTATGGATATAAAGGTAATGTTACGTAGAGCAATCATGACGATTCACGCTCCTGTTAGAGAGAAAATGAACCAAGACAAGACATTAGTAATAAATGGTGTTTAATCAGTCTTAAGGTTGTATGGGCCTCGAAATTGTTTGCTAAAACTTGCCACTGTGAACCTTTCCGCCATTCTCTTACAAAATCAAGAACCAATGGTTCCCATGCAAGGTTTAGAATTAAAGAAGCAAATTACCTAACATTTACCAGTATTTGTAATCGTAAAAAGGACTCCGTTCTGTGTTAACTCTCTGGGGCAAAATAAAATTTTCGAATATATAAGACGGTTATGCTACGTACTCCAAGAACTTAAAATGAGTCCTGCAAATTGTAGATCAAAAAAAATGTAAAAATTAAAGAATCTGAATAATCTGGTGCATTCTACCTTATCAAGCAGAAAATATCGAAGAGATGTAGCAGAACATCAGTGTTTCTACTTGGCGAAGTAAGAATCTACGGATGCACCGATCCCCTAAACACATAACGTACAATACAACAGTAGGCGTAGCTTCCAGTCATTGACAGAATCGAATTTAAAATCATGTTGATAACCTATAAAGTACTGCTGCGGCATTGTTTGACTCTCCCCGATCTCATCATACAAATAGTCTAAAAGCTGTCTTAGCAGAACTCTTACATCATACGGCGATCGATCATTTTCACATTCATCTCCTTCACTTTCGAATCATCTTCCAAAATCGTCCCTCAAGCATCTGATGTGAATATCTTCAAATCAACACTCAAAATTGATCCCTTTTTCCATGAGCATGTCTGCGAACAATGAGCGTCATTATGCGTCTTCGCAAATGTATACCGGCGCTGTCTCAAATATCAAAACGATTATTATTCATTCACAGGTATTTTTATAACTTAAACAGTTTTGTTGAACAAACTCGGTAACTGCAGACTGCATTCATTTATTTACTGGCGTTTATGGTTGATAAATTCTTTAAAAAGAAGAAGATCAACGATCCGTTAGCGCGAGATTGTTTGCTTTTGAATGCTAAGATGAAGGACTGAAAGCTGTATTATAAAGATATCAGGCTGACAAAAACGAAAGGAGGGGTATTTTAAGTGCACTCATCAATAACAGGTTCAGAGCTTCTGAATATGTAAGAAAATATTCGATGACGCTAGCTTTTGCGTCAGTCCAGAGCCCGACTATGTGCGTTCTACATTACGATACATTACTATAACGCCTTTGTCGATTAATAAGGGATGTCGAATATGTGTCGTAGCGATCTTTACAATGAGAGAGATAAAATTCAGTCAGAGCAGGTGGGTGGAACTTACGCCTGAACTCAGAACAAGACTAGCCAAAATTGATAATCGAATTGAAAAGCAACATGACCTAATCATTACTTACTGCATTACTGTCATTGGAATGTCAACAATCTCCCTGGGTGTAGCTAAGGGAGGTTCACGCGGCAGTAGCTCAGGTGGCAGCGATAGCCTGGACGACACCTAACCTAAAATATGCACAAAAGCGAAGAGAGTTATCAGACAGTTCAGTTAATGGTTACAAACCCTAGCTGCAAAAAGTACCGCCGAAATACCGGGCTTAATCTGATTCCTTGTCTGTTTTCTATTAGAAACGGCCGGATCAGTGGACAGGTTCATTTGAGAACAGCTATGGAAAATTTTGACTGGTTTAATATTAGTCATAATGAATGCAATTATGCATTAATATACACAGGACTGTGTTTGGTGAATAAATATTGCAAGTTTAATTTCAGAAATAAAGACTCTTTAGCTTTGCTGTCAAATTGGAATGGTGTGAACTCTAGCAAGTCAATCAGCATTTTATAGAGCCATATTCCTAAGGCTAGTTCTTAAATTGATTCATTTCTAAACGCATCAGTAGACTCTTTCGATTTATCAAGTCAAAGCCGACTTGAATTATTCCAACTCTGGCCAAGTCCGCAATGGCACCAGCTGAAGAGTACACAAAATGACGATCATGAGAGAATATACTAATTGTGAATTCCTGGCTCCATTAGATGCTACTTTTAAAAGTTTTACAAAATTGACAATACTAGAAGGTAAATATATTTCATCAAATAAATTGTTTATCTCTGAAATATTTGGTGTAATTATGGCAAATTTGGTAAAACTAAAATCATTCCATTTAATCCCACATTTTTTCATTAGAGTCCCCATTGTACAAAGTTTTACTTTTTAATGTGTGTATTTTACGATGAGAATGTTAACATTTAGAAAGTCAAACATGGTGATCCCATCTTTTTATTTTATATTTGATTATTTTCATGTGCCAGAATTCAAAAATCCCTGATAAATTTCAAGTCTCTTGGTCTTCCATGTGTTGATGATCTTGTATACAAATATGTTTCACTGTCACAAGCGTCATAAGACTCAGCTCTTCTTCAGGCATTTCTAGTCAGAGCTATCTCTGTCACTGCTGGTATGCAGTGACAATGACACTGCCCATGGCAGTAGCAGGGCAGTAGCTGTATTAACCTTGATAATTTTGACAATATTTTTGTTCAGTTTATACAAGAGTGTTCTTGTTCTACTCCCTACAGCTTGCTGAACTTTTCAGTATCCAGCCCGCCAAGACAGCAAGGCTGTGAATATGTACCGCGCATTTGTATCATCGACAGTCTGGACTCTAATTCTATTATCACTCAATATATATATGCAGGATTTTGCCGACAAACTGAATATTATGTGTTTCGGTGTGCTGTAGGGAGACAGAAAGAAACTATTAGATATATTGCATAGAAATATTGAAAAAATTATCAACAGATGCAGCTTCTACCCCGATACTAGACTTACTAGTTTGGGTTTTACGAAATTTCATATATTTTTAGATTTTTTCGAGAAAAAAGTAATGAAATGCGTAAAAATAGTCCTACATCTTGTTAATTATTAGTAGTACAATTGTATGACATAAAATATTATTAATATTCACTGAATTACCCACCAAACCTTGGAATAGTATAAAGTAAAATGGAACCAAACAATTTTCGGGTCCCTCTATAGGGAGAGTAAAACTTTCAAGTCCCTCCCCTCTCTCCTGCCCAAAAATTTCGAATTCTCAAGGATTCCTTCGGCGGCTCAACCTCCCTTCCCTTAGCAGTTTTGTTTGTTTGTTTGTTTGTTTGTTTGTTTTTAGTTTTTTGGTTTTTTGGGTTGTTTTAACATAGCCTTACTGACTGCAGATAATTCTATTAATTTTTGATCGGATTCAAACCTTTGAAGTATTTCACCTATTCACGAAGGTCACACATAAGCTGTCAAAACGCTCAGCGAAAGCCCTACCATGTACCACGGTCCCTCTATCATAGAGGGATCATAGAGGAACCGTGGCACCACCTTTTAAATGGTGCGGGGTTCAATAATCGATGCTAAGTTGTAGCACTTTTCTGACACTCAGTAGAGTTCATGACGCACTCGCACAGACATAAGCTCGCGGTCGTATATCGCACACAAATTAATTAAGGACAATGAATACAGAATTGTATTCATAAAGCTTTTGGCCATAAATCTCCGAATCGCAACTGCAATTACGAAGTTGAGCGAGGATCAGCAGTGTCACCAAAGGGAGCATTCACAAACACCTCTGGATGGGGTGCGGGAGAATTTACGGGGGACTTGAAATATCAAGGGTATGTTGGGGGTACTTGAAAGGATACTTTAAGAGGGGTCTAAACAAAATGTCCATGATTGATATGAAATTTGTGTTTGGTTGTCAATTTAAGCCACAACGTTGGTGCTTTTCTTTTTTGTATCTACTGCAGTTTCTTGTTCCAGTCCCTGAAGCGTGATGAAAAGTCCACCACAGCCATATGTGTAGTGAATCAGTATTTTCTGTAAAATTCTAAAATCAAATTTCTTGTACACATATGCACTTGTGACTATCATATTCTATTCAAGTGCATTTATATCAATTATCAAACGTCTATAAATGTACATATATTGCTAGTTTATACTTAAAAAAATGTTCATAGTTTTCTCAAAGGCTCTCGTGTATAGTGAATAGACATTATCGATGGAATCAAAAAATAAATTGTTTTACACACATGCACTTTTTACCTGACAATTCAAGCACATAAAATTCACATAAATTGTCAAACATAATGTACAGATACAGCTTGTTCTTCACGGGGAAAATGTTAATAATTTGCCAGATAGACTCGCATGTATTATTGATATTTTTGGATGATGCACTGTATCTGCCACATTTTACCTTCCTACGGGAACTTCAAATTATAGCATTGTGAGTTTGTTAGGGGCGCATTTGAAAATTCCTGAGAATTTTTTTCCGAATCTCCTGCGACCCCGCCTCTCCTAAGTTGTTAGTGAATACAGCCTAAATGACAAGTACGTCACTTTGCCATGCTCAGTTGCGTTTTGAAAAAACTTCAAATCTCGCATGCCAGACCTCAAACCTGCGTGTGGCTCGAGCGACGAAGCCGCGAGGTTCGAGTAACCGAAGGTTACGAGGTCTGGCTAGAACCAAGTGCTATATATACTGTCCAATAGAATGCTTCGAAAACCGGCTAGATGAAAGAGCACACTATTGCTTATTCATATTGTAGGCGGGGCATCTAAAAATAGCGTTTTGAACTCGGCTGAATGTTGTGTCATTCATCTAGAAATGTTTCATTGGATTAAACTACCATACGTTGACCTCAGTACGACTTCATGAATCACGGTTACTCAATCCCCAGCAACCGTGATGAAATAAAAAATGTGCAAAAACACTCAATTATATTGAAGAAAGTGGTGATGGACAGCCTGACAGCGAAGCAGGAGGGAGCTATGACAGATAATCTTGATGGAAACGACGTTTCCGTGAATTTGCCGACACGATATGGCAAATCTCTCGTTTTATGACTGCTCATGGCGTTGGTTCGATGCTTGCGATTGTCGATCGTCGACATCATTCTCCATAGAGTTTACTTTTTTCTTTTGCTGCGTTCAAACGAAGCTCAGACTTTTGGCTCCATTAGACTGCCGATGAGCTGGTGTTAAATGGCCTCACAAATAAATTCTCGCCGTCGACTTTTACTGTAATGCTTTTTCGGTGTGGGTATATGAAACATGGTGGGCACATACAGTGAAAGTGTTTGTACGCGGTGGTCCAAAGTTAATACTTATTAGCATAGGAAAGAAAGCCCACTTTTGACGTCATAACATTCCTGAGCAGTTGGCTCTAGCCAGGTCTCGTAACCTGCGATTGCTCGCGGCTTTGCCGCTCGCTCCTAATGCAAGTTCGAGGTCTGGCATGCGAGAATATAATGTGCTGGGCATGCAGAAATGGCGTTTACGTTGTTTAATGCACACACTACATTAATTTAGTTCAATCGAAAAAGTTTTGCGGCACATTAATAGGAAGTTACTATATTACAACAGCAGACATGAGGTATCGTCTGATCAGATTGCAACGATGGCGCATACTGGACATACGGACGTAGTACAATTTCCATTTTACCCTTTCTATGCATTTTTCAACAGACACTGAAAATCCAACCATCAGCTGCCCCATGGACATCAATAAAACTGCCGACATTGAAACTCCTTCAGTTGCTGTAACATGGTTGCCTCCAGCCGCAACTGACAATTCGGGAAATGTAACTCTTTCAGTCACCCATGATCCCGGAACTAACTTCACCATTGGAACGACGGTCGTGTCTTATGAAGCTGTGAACCCATCAGGAAATCAGGTTTCATGTTCTTTTACTGTGCGGGTGAAAGGTTAAACTTTGTTTTTGGGGTTTTTTTCAAGCATATATATATATATATATATATATATATATATATATATATATATATATATATATATATATATTTATATATACATATATACATATATATATATATATGCAGCCTACTCTTTAGAATCAATGATTACCAAAATTTCATAATGTATGATAAAGATGTTGAACATAACAACATAAAATTGCACATGCACACTTCGAATGAATAACACACCTTTTTTTATCGCATTATGGCTAGTCACAGTTTTCTTTTGAAAGCAGCCTTGTCTTTTAAAAGATCTGTCGGAGAATAACTGTATTCACAGTGGCGAACTTACACCGAAACATGTTGTTTGACCCAAGTAGTATATATAGTAAATGACCAGTTAACTAAATTTGGCTCACTATACGAATATCAACAGGTGAATAGTTTTGACCCTTATCTCATGTTAATAAGCGAATTATAAGCAAATCAGTGCCCTGCTGAGCGATAGTAAGATTACATAGAAAATGCGTTTGCTTAATGTGCATGTTTGTGCTGTGATATCGCCCAACAACCGCTTAAAATTTTTGTCTTTTTGCATTTAGTTCGAACGACTGACAATGACTCTGACCGACAGTAACCCTACATCGTGATGCATTGTGAGAATGATCTCCCCTTGTTTATTTTCCACACCTTTGACGTAACCGTTCATCTTCCTTTAGTGATACAGAGTTTTAATAATTGACCGAATGTCGAATCTGGATCTCCATGCTCTGTGTTGATAGATCGTTTCATCCTGCTTGATTGTACTTAGATGAGGGCAACCTTCCTCCTCTTTGCTTTTCCCGACTCATCTTTAGTTCATTTTAGACACGTACCAAAATCATGACAACATGCGCATTTTAACCCGATGTAAGCTGTGCATGTTAGTGAGTTAGACGGAGAATACATCGAGACCTTTAGGGGACCACTCAGAGACCGTTTTCGTCACAACAGACGATTGCGACCCGAAGACTATTGTTAGACTGTCCTACTTATTGAAGCTGTACTGTGTATCCTGTAGATTACTCAATTAATAAAATACGACAATTAAAAGTATTTCTGTGTACATAATGCTGTCTCTTCTACTTCAACGTTCTAGCCCAGAGTGTACGTATCAAGACACTCTATAGCCCCACTCTCGACTACGTGACATAATTGATTGCTGCGGTGGGATTCAAACCCACGCCATCGAAATGACTGATGCCTCACTAAGTTTAAAGTAGTGCATTTGTGAAACGTTTTGTAAAGTCTATTTGTACTGTTTTCTCTTATTCACTAAACTAGTCCTGGCAATTAACCGTCTCACGTCCCAAACACATTTACATGCTCCATCCAATTACCTTCAGACGAAGTACTTTATCCAACTTATGATTTTTTCCCAAAGATTCTAGTGAAAATACCAAGTCAAAAGAGCAACATCTACTATATTTATCGTTGAACAGGACAAGTAAGATTAAACGAGGTCACATAAACATTAATATAAAGTTTATCTGCTGTTTTTGATCTGCATAAAATTGAGTATATTTTAGAATAATTATAGCGCGATGAAAAGGGAAAGAAATATCCGTATTTATTTATTTACCCGACTTAACATTTAATAACAGGTCTCGCTTTACATGCTATAACTAGATGAACATTTTAACTTTTCAAGCCAGGTATGTTTAACGTAAAATACTACTTTTCTCCTCCTGCAAATATCTCAGTCTAATCGCGTTTTTGTCATCTATATAACTCGAATAATAAGGTGTTTCTTTTCTGTTTCCAAATATATATGAATTACACTTGTCCAACAATCCATCGGTATTCAACAAAGCACTGATCAATCTATCAATTGCCGACTTCAATGAGACGCAATCGGATGCATTGATGTCCAGAGTAAGTAACCTTGACAATTCTGTAACAAATAACAGTATTATTTTGCTCATTTCAGAATGCATGAAACATGTAGATTTCAATTACAAGTGACCAGTATGAATAGTCAAACTACAGAGTAACCCGGCAAACAATGGCATTTTCATTATATTGCCAGCGTCATTAAACCACAACGACAGTTCAATTGCTGATATTTTCAATGTAATGTCTCTCCCTCTGTCTTCATTTAGATACCTGTAAAACATGCTTCAAGTATTTTGATATGCTTTCGATTGACAGATAACTATACATTTCCAAAGGTTTTCCCGAGTGATCACAAAATCTTCAAAACATCAGTTTATCATCCGAGGAGAGCCAGTCTATCGCCAATGGTGAGTAACGTCACAATACTATGGATGTTGAATGTTTCTGGAATAACGTAAAGACACGAAAGCCAACGCATAATCCTTTTTTCGCACAGATCTTTTGCAGGTCATTGATGAAGCCATATGGACATTATATTCAACGCCAGCTAATGAAAACAGCGACAGTGAAAGAGACCGCGATCTGCTTTAAAATCCATAATCAGCGTCGCTAAAAATCTTTCACAGTTTGTTCTGAGCAACACTGAACCTGGCTCTGGCCCTATTGAGTTGGTCACGCCATCAATTCTATTGAATTTGGAAAGTGACTCTGTTGGAATCTTTCTAACATATCCGTGGAACTTGGGACGGCAATGGTTTTAGAATACCAGCAGGGAACAACCTGTTTGCAAATGTTAGATCTGCTGATAAAGTAAACAGGATTGTAAGTACATTCCCAAAATTATTTGTTTTGAAACATGGACCCTTGCCAAGGATAAAAATAACTCTGAAGGAAAGCGAAATCACACTAAATCATCAGTGGGAGTGTAAAATACCACACTAAAACATATCCTAGACTGTGCTTTTACGATAGTTCTAAAGGGAAATTGCTACATAATAGTCATTTATAAAATCACAATATAATAAAAAGTTCAAACAATTGCGTGTTTGCTTTATTGATATCATTTAGATAAGCCACACCAAAGTAGTACTTATACTGAAATTACTGCCAGACTGGCAGTGTGTTTATAATAATTCTTGACAAATTATTAAGAAACGACATCGTATACCATACGCAGTTGTAACGTATTACTTTCGTCAACAACATTGAATTGATACTTTTTTGTGAATTTAATTTTAGACTTTTTTACATATACTATTAGTTTATTCAAATAAAGACTTTTTACAAGTATATTGATTTGTCATACAAATGCTGTTCATTTCCATTGCTATAGTGTCAACGTTTAAAGAAAACTCCTTTTCAGTCTTTGACTGATGGCAAAAACCAGTCAACGAACGATGTGCTAAGTTTAACCTTTACCGACAGTGAAGGAAATGAACTAGAAGGTAAACATCAATGTTTCTTTCGTATCAAACTAGCAAGACAAAGTCGATTACAGCTTCCTTCTAAGTGATGGCACAAATGCTGCAGGAATTTCAGCCTGCCAAAGACCGTGTGTGAAGGGCAGTGGGTAATAAATTTAGTTATGATGACATTTTATGGTGCATTGGAAAAAGAAAACCAATCAAAGAAAATTTGAAAGCACTGAAAGTATGCGGTTTGAAATCATTAGCTATATTTTCATCTATTTCAGATGGACTGTTCCATCATTGACCTTTGTATGGATCGTGATGAAAATGTAATTGTATTTCTATCGATACATATATTTGTCTGTCTGTGAGACGCTTGTGATCTATTTAGCAATAAAATGATTATGTATTACCACCTCGTTAATTACCGTTAATTGGTTTATTTATTTATTTATCTATTTATTTATTTATTTATTTATTTATTATTTATTTATTATTATTATGTACTTTCTTTTTTATTAAGGTATTTGGTTATTATTGTCTGTCTATTGTTTATTTATTTATCATTTTATTGATTTCGTCTTTTACTATTTGCTTTAGTTGTTGTTTTGATTTTCGTGTTTCGCTACTTTAGTTAACTTTATGCATCTTAATTAAACACTGGTTTTAAAGCAACAATTATTTTTCCATTCCTTCAAGTAAATAACACCGAGGCAGAAATCATGATAATGTTCGCCACAGACCATCTTGCACACGAAGACAAGACCTTAGTAGAGGGTTACTACGTCCAAGCTGATCAAGTTACATACTTTGGATTTAACATCAAGGTCAGTAGTAACAAAATGAGACTACGTTAATTGAACTTCATACAATTCCGATAATGCTAGTAATGATTGACAGGCACTTTCCCGCATTTCCGAGTTTCAGTGTCAACTGAGTGGCTCAGAAGCCTTACAACATTCATCTTTGATACCTCACTACACCAGTTTTTATAGCATGACCGAATACTCTTCACTTGAGGTGGTCCACAAAACCACTGGTTAATTAGTTCAGTTTTAACACTTCTCTGGATGTAAGACATATGCTACAGCTTTATTAATGGACTCTTTAAAATCTTTGAACTCTGATTCTAATTATTCTAAACAGAACACTGACAGAAAATGGTGATCCACCTGAATTAATCATTTCAGTCATCTAATTAGCTCACGTGTTCACACACGTGAGCTAATGTCATAGCGATGTCTATCTGTCTGTCCTTGTGTGTGTGTGAGTGTGTGTCTGTCTGTCTGTTTACACGATAAGTCAAAAACGCCTGAACGGATTCAAGTCAGATTCGGTAGACAGGTACCATATGCTAATGGCAAGAACTGATTAGATTTTGGTTAGTGTGGCTTGCATATTAATGAAGTTATGAAATATCTTTTTTTCATATAATGGTTTCCTATGGAGACAGTAATGACAATGTCGACATATATCAAGAAATACTGCACAAAATTTCATGAAACTTTTCACAGATGACAATCTCAGAACATTATGATGATACTGTGAGTGTCATGTCAATTATCTGCTCATTTGCATATTTAATGAACTTTTGTAATTAGTGATATAACTCTGAAATTCCTGCACCAAATTTGATGATACATGTAACAAATATTGATCTGATATATATCTAATTGAATTTAGAAGCATTTGGCAGTGTCAAGTTAATAATTTGCTCATTTGATATTTTATGGAGTTTTGTATTAAGTCATATAACTCCGAAATAACTGCACCAAATTTGATGAAATCTGCTGCAGATACTGATCCGACAGATATCTAATGTGGTGTAAAGCATTTAGAAGTGTGAAGTAAATTAAGGGTTCATTTGCCTATTACATGAACTTTGTAATTAGTGATATCACTCCAAAATTACAGCATTAAATTTAATGAAATGTGCTATATTTGTTGATCTGATAGATATCTAATTTTCCCACGAAGCATTGAACAATGTCAAGTTAATAAACAGCTCATTTCCATATTAAATAAAGTTTTGTAATTAGTGATTTAACTCTGAGAGTACTGTGCGAAAGTTGATGATACCTGCTACATATAATGATATAACAGATATCTGATTGTTCTGTGAAGCCTACTACTATTAATGAACTTCTTTGAAGCCTACTTCGATTAATGAACCTGTTGTAAAACACTTAAGCACATTCAATTCACATCTGTTTTTTTTTCAATCGTAATATGTGTGTGTACAAATATCCATGCACAACCGTTGTTTATCTGCTTTTCAAAACACATAATTTTTGGCGAAGTAGTCATTTGCCCTGTATATTTAACTTCATATTTCGCAGATTTCCTCGTTGTTCGATGCAGTCATCGTCTGGTTTGAAAATTCTTATGCCATATATGGAAATGCTGCAGCAGATGTCAGCTATGTATTCAGTGATGTGGTCGATTTTGCTGGTAATTACACTGACGACCAATTCTCTTTTGACATCGACTTCTTTGGTGAATATTCAACAATCTTCATACCAGAGAACTTCTTTCGTAGGAATGGACAGTATAATGTGACCTTTACAATTCCAAAGAGTGAGTACATTTTAATTCTTAACACTATAATACTCTATGTTGACGTCAAATTTTATCCGAGCTGCTTTCTTAGCTCAAAAGATTTAGATATGCTACAAGCAGTGGTATTAGCTATCCACATAGTGTACTTACTTTAGTGTAAGCTTTGCTCTGACATGTTGGTATAGTTCAAGCGAATTAGTAATTCTGTATTCAGGCCTTCGGTGACAGGAACTTTCTGTTCTGTTTTCTGTAGACGTTGATGTCAAGTTCTCAGTAAGTGTCAAACAAACACAATGTGCTTTTATGAAGCAGTGGACCAGTATCTGGGATGCTGATGGTTGCCAGGTGAAGAAGAGCTTCAATACTATGTGTTATGGTTCCCTATATAATATGTCCGTACACATTGATTGTGAAGGTTTCGAAGCTGTGGATTTAGAATTATACACAAACAGTTAGACTTGGTTCAAGTCTGTGATTTTGTGAATGTTTGAGTGGGGTAAACGCGATGATTTGTGTTCTGTTTTCATGTGAAAACCGTGAGTGGGGTGAATGCGATGAGTGGGGTGAACGCTATACAGGGGAGTTTCTTCCGGAATCCGGCGGAAACTAACTCACTACTGCGCAGACTCAAAGGTAACGCGTTCAATCGCTAGGAAAACCTGGCCTGGGCTGCCAAATTCCAAATAGGTTTGTATGAAAAAGGAGAGACACATGAGAAACTACTGCAAATGATTTTTTTAGAAATTCACCGACTTGAACCAAGTCTATCTAACAGTATATTATAAAGTTTTCAACTTTAATTATTCTTTCCTCGAGGAAACTTAAAATTATTCTTTGCCAAAATCGAGAATAAAAGTTAATTGTCACCTTTCGAAATTCTTTGCTAGAAAAACAAATCACCCCGGATTTCTAACAGTAATACTCAAAGTGGCAGCTGCTCTTTTGTGTAGATTCTGTGAGAAGGGTTGACAATATATTCAAAAAACATGACTGTAAAAAACTAGAAATTTCTCTTTATGCCCATGATGAATCCACATAGACCATCAACTGAAAAAATATTATGGTTAAAGGTATACTGTCACCTGTTCCAATTTTGCCACAGTTACCATGGAAAGAGAGAATCTAACCAATCACAGATTTTAAGCCTCACATGGGCATTTTGAATATACATATATATGGGCATATTTAGATTAAAGGTGACTGTATACCTTTAAATTTGAGACAAATCTTTCCTGAGATACATGCTTTCTGCCTCAATGAGAGAAAGATAAAAACGGGTTATCGGTAAAGGGAACCAAAGACAAATTTGGATATAGATAAATTCTTTTTAATTTGATTGTTTTTTCTTTCGATGCCTAGGTGTCGGAGGAATCGAAAATCAACCAAACCGTGTGTCAGTGTAATTATCTGACCACATTCATGGCCAACAAATAACATCCTATACCACTATGGGGAAACTGCGTCCTTGAAGACGACATTAACGAGATCACAGCCATGAAGTCCCAATTATTTCAATCAACGAAACTTCTCTTCGTGATCGTTGAAATTTATATGCAGGATCATATACTATTAGCAAGAATGCACCATTGAATCTTACAATGGGTGATCAGAATGAAGACAATAGCCACCTACAACAATTTAACCAATTTTTAAAGGAACACTTACTTCAATTCAGTCTTAACTTTTTAGATCCAATCCACCCTGTAGGTAGGTAGGTTGGTAGCTAACTAGCCATGTAGGTAGAAATGACTATACTAAGGTTCCTTAAGATGATGATATGCACATATATCTTTTACAGCCTCATTTTCATTTTCGATCGAAAGTCTCCTACTCGGAAAATTATTACATACATACATACATACATACATACATACATACATACATACATACATACATACATAACCTTTTCGTTGTCATATTTTCCGTTTCCGATCAAGTGTCAGTAATTCAGAGACCTTAGTTGTTTAATCTGTTGTTTAAGACTGGTAAACTGTGTCAGGAAATAAGCAAGATGACACTTTAGATGAGAGTTTACCATACTTTGTTAAAAATTGTTATCTTCAAAGCTCATCTGGTGGTTCTGAAATTAAATACAATAGACACCTTGAATGGCCTACGCTTACGTTTTAGAACTTATGACAAAATAAGCGTCATGATTTTCGAGGTAACATTTTTCCTCCTACAAATACCCATCAGATAGCTTTGAATTTTGCCATAAGACTCCTTTGATGACAGAATAACAATAATAAGATTGTATTTTAGGGGGAGTTTTTGTAAGATTTTATTTTAGAGGGGTTTTTTGCCAGTTTTGGTAATGATCTTACTTTCAGAAACCTCTCTTCCCAATTTTTTAAATTTTGTAAATAGGTCCACAGGGGTGTAACTTAAGCCTTAATCTTAAGAATATATTTAACAGCAAAGATTGATTTTTGGACCAATTTTCGCCACTTTTGCAAAAATTGCTTTGTTTAGAAACCGCCCATCCCGATTTTATTGTCACGTTACCATGGGTTGACATAGCAAAATATGCGAGGCTGTGTATTTTACTAATTCTCCTTTGTCATCTATGGTATATCAACGTTCCCTCCATTCATTGACGTCATTTTACACTGTCTAGTCATGCAACTGGCGTTTGTAAATTCAGTATATTCCATTTACTTATTTAAGTAAGAAATATACCCACAGACTTGGGCAATCTCAATGAATCATGGCTCCGGCAGTCATAGATAAATTTATCATCCTGCCGTGATGATGCATTTGGTTTCAAAATAATTCGCCCGTACTGACTAGCAAAGAGCCACTGCTCGAAGAACCAGTGCAATAAATCTCTCTGAATGTATTAAAATGATCATTTGTGGATTTACAGCATTTAATCAATTAAATTGTGTACATCTGATGTTTCTTGCAATCAAGGATTATGACATAGACTCTATGATTATGACTATCATGGTGATGCACTTTGATGTATAGTACAGCTTTATTTAACCATCAGAATATGTAAATCTAATTATTGTTGATTCATTATTTATAACTATATTTTAGTCATTAATCGTAATCTTGCATTTTCCTATGGTTTTCACCGAAGAGTAGTCGACTTTTTTGTATCACAAATCATCCTCATAAATGAGTATTACCGGGGAATGTCTCAAAAATTGGTAACATCTCATTGGATAGTTGCATTTACATGAGTGATACAAGGTTGTTAAACGGAGACAAAAAACTTGTCTTCCGCTGCTTGCTTATTGCGTTTTCAGTAGATATTAATATTAATTATCATATCGTAATAGGTACAATTTGTAAATGTAGGTACAATTTGTAATTGACAGTACCAAATCGATTATCATAATGAACATTGCGTGCTTCTATTGCATATTAATGCATGTTAATATATGACAACAGAAAAGGACAGTTACGTATAACTCATACGGAGGTTATGCTACAGCTTTATGTCGTACAAGATCTGACTAGATCAACTCTAAGTTCTATTGGTTGTCATAATTGAAGGCATTTACTCGCAGTTTTACACTGTATTGAATTTCTTTTTAAAGTGATATATATTTGTTTTAAAGTTTGTTGTTGACAAGTGCGTGAAGAAGGAGCAAAAACACGAGTTTTTGACTGTATCAACTATGTGTACTATGACTTACAAGAAGTTATAATATATGTAAAATTTGCACCAGGTCAATTTGTTTTTCACAATTAAAGCTGTCTTTAACTCTGAAGACATTGCGTAGACCTTTAAAACAAATTATGTAAATGCACAAGTGTGGATGTCTTTAGGAGTTTGTTATTTGTTTGATTTGTTTATTTTTTGGTGTGTCTGGGAACGTCAAAACTTCTAGGAGGGTTTGAAGAATCTCACGATGAAGCTAAAGTGTAATAGTGTTACGGAATTTAACTGTTTAGAAACCGTTTATATACGTTTGAATGGCATGCATACAATGTCAACCAGAGTTTATTGGAAAAGGGTCGCCGACAGCCTGTAGTCCTCCTCACACTCTCCAAAGAGGCGACCACTGATAACGACAAGAGCTACGATTGAAACGGTGCCATCTCTACATCTTACTTTACGACTGCGTTCTACCAGGAAATATTTTGTATTACATTTATACCTAATAGATTGACAATTGGAAGAAGCAACGTCATTCTTTAATACACTGAAGAGTATCACGCAGCTAATCAACATGATTTTGATCGAAAGACCAGATATTGATTTGAGCTCACCCTTTGTAGTAAGGACTGACAAAATCGGTGATATTCACAACGGAAACAATATTTTACAGCTCACATATGTCTTGTCGTAATAACTGACTTGGCCTTCGCCTTGGGCATCATCAATATCGCAGTCGTGAGCACTCCTTCTGTTTTAGCAGACAACAAACCGAGATTGTGTTATTTGAATACTATGTACATATTATCAGGCATTGTAATGCTTCTCTTGAAACTAGTCAAAACTTTTTTGGGAAATCGGGATCGTCACAAAATGTAGTAAAACGGCGATATAAATTTACCTGTCAGATTAGCTAGCGATAAAGAAGAAATATTACACATAAAATAACACATATTATTGTTATTTTGTTGTTGTCGTTAGTTGTGTTATTATATAAAAAGGAATCTGGTTAAAATACTGTAATTGTTATTTCATGAAAGCCCTCCAGAGTGATGAAGTAAAAATTACACTGACAAATTGTCAAATGAACAAAAAAATATGTGAAATAGGGAAAACAAAATTTAAAATACAAAAACAATCTAAATCCTAGCCAGCATTACAATATTTCATAAAAGATAAGCAGTTAACTCTGAATTTAAACGTCCACAAAACTTTACAATTTATGATAGACGGGTAATCGAATTCGAAATTTTCAATGCTCGGTACAAATGATCATTGACCCATGGCTGTCCTAAACATTGGTGTGTGGATAAAAGTTACCATTGCTACTGCTACGAGTGCTTAACGATTCATTTGTGAGAAAACTCTAAAATAGCTCATTCCAACTATAATTCAATTTAGCATTGCACTTCCGGGTCATTATTTCAGATTCCCAAGCTCAATGACAGAAAACACCTGCATATATTAATGACGTCATGTGACGTCTGTATGACGCGTTGTGACGTCTCATGTTGTCAAAGTTAGTCATTTCAATGATGGGTTGGTTTACTGTGAGCTACATTCTGGCAAGTCAATTTGAAGTAAAATCAGACTCAAATAAAATACTATAGAATCCCATTCACACAAGTTCAAAAAATGCAATGGACTTCAATTCACATGTGTTTGCCTCTACTCAAAAGTGCCTTCATTTAAATCGAATGCAGCATTCAGTGGATCCAATTCAAAAATGGTTTGCTCCAACTCGAATGTGTTCAACTCAAAAATGCATTTCAAGCAAGACAAAAGCAGTAACGTGTAGTTCAAATGTGTCGAGCTTCAAAGCGAATCTGGGGAGTCCGATTCAAATGAGTCGCGGCGCAAAGAGTTGCATTGAGCGCGGCTCGAAGCAAATTCATTTCACGAGTGTTGCTTTGAGCGCGGTTCAAAGCCAATGCCTTTAACTCCGAATGTGAGGTGTTAATTTTAGCCTTGATCATGAGATTTGTCCTGGCTGAGTGCTCAGGATGGTTCAGGCAGAGTTTGCATGCTGGTACGGCTTTCATTTTGCATTTGTTTTTTTATTGCTTCTTACACGGTTACTGTACTAGAGTAACCGTGCTTTATTTCAAACAAAGTATTGGAACTGTGTTTGAAACCAACACGTCTTTGTGTGTAAGCTATGGTGTTACTTACTCTATGTGTTCGTAAACAGACAAAAAAACCACAAACAACATGAAAACATCGGAGACTGAATTCCCTATACACCCCACAAGTGCTCGGAGTATTCAGTGTACAGTACCGTAAAAAGGGGGCTTTTTACATATTAGTCACTGTCACTTGTTGGCTGCAATTAAGCTCTGCGCCTACGTGCCCCTTAGACGTGTGTATAATCACATAAGTCTATTTTGCGCGTTGAACCGCAGCTAACAGGTAATCCTGGTGCAAGTACGTACTACCTTTCCCATAGACAGTCGAGAAAGAGGATGGGACCGGAAAGAACAAAAGAACTGTGAAGAAGCGACGAGCTATCTAGTTTGGAATAATTAGAACGTTTGCATCGATTTTTGCATAATTATCAGCTGGGCGATAGCCACTCTTTGACAGCCGGTAGTTCCCAGTCAAGGAAAACTTCATTGAACTTCTTTTCAGCATAAAGTTGTCCTGGCGATATATTGAAGTCGGATGCCGTTATCCTAAAATTGATTTATTCCCAGATGCGACAAAGAAAAATTACATTCCTTCTAAACGGGATTATATGGCATGTAAACCACAGACACCCCTTGTCCGAGTAAAGTGTGTACTGTGGATTCACTCCATCTTAACAAAAAAACATTGGAGTATTATATCTGTTCCCACCAATTATGTAGTGCAAGAACGAAATATCCAATAGAGTAAATCAGGTGTGAATAACAGACCATGAGGCGCTGTGTGCTTTCATTCTGTCACGGTCCCTGATTCTGTGGAAGCAGAGTTTCTGATGCTCTGAGATTTCCTAACAAATTACGGACAAAGCCTGCTGGTTTTGCATGCAAACGAAACGTAATTTGAATGTTTTGGGGGGAAGGTGCTTGCCTTAAAAATGGTGACCTTCCTAGAGTAGTTCATCACACGTACATGAAGTTTTTCTTGGTAGTCGATCGTGTCGATGTGGAGCCATGACGAGTCAAGACAAACCTACATATGCTAAGGTGATGGCAAGTACCCTGAAGACCACACCTGACAATGGCGACCGATCGAGGTATTGACTGTTTTCTTGAAACAGTCAGACATGATAGCAAGTGGTGATGATCAAGACATGAGGACTGATCAAGGACATGCCTCTCTCGCTTGACGATCACATTATTATTATCACCCTTACTGATATGAGACTGTGTGTAAAACCGAAATAACGCGTCTTAAATGGAGATTGGATGGCAAATTAACCAACATTTTGAACGGTGATCAGGGTGACTATTCATCGAAGGAGCCAGTGCTGCCAAGTTTCGCAAAATTGGTACATTTACTGCCAAAATAGTTTGCAGGCAGCTTACAGGGGTTTCGAGTCAGGTTTGTACTAGAGTTTGGAGAGTGGGCATTTTGGTTTAAGCTGTTCGAAACAGGTCAAACGCAGAAAGTGCTCGGTTGAAGGACACATAGCAAAGAACTGTAGGGCAGTCAAGTAGAAAACTGTCCGTGAGGCTGCCGAAAGCAAGTTCGGGTTTGAGAAGAAAAGAACTGTGTGTTGGCCCACAAAGGTGCTTAGAATGAATACATACTAAACCAAATCAAGCACTGATAAACAGACCGAGCGGCAAATAAACTAATGAGAAGGCGCAGAGCTCCATATTTACATTTCTATGAGATACCTCTGATAGGAAGCCAAGGTCACCATTGACCGTTTTTACGGAGGGGGGACACTGAAGATAAAGATCAATCAGTCACTAGTTGTTATGAAAAATATAATACTTCGAGAGAAAACTTTTCCGAGTTATCGGTTGAATCACCACAACCGGGTGTACTAGGGAAGGGGCGATGATACTCAGCGGAAAGTAACAAGAAATGGAAATGAAGGCGCGAGCATAGAAACTCAAATAAGTAGAACAGTAAATTTATGAAAGGAATTAATGCATGAATGTTAGCGTTTCATGGACAAAGGCAAAAGACTACGTATCTTCAGTTATCTCTGATTTCAAAAGGCCAACACTGCGATTTTACAAGAGGTTCATGGAGATGGCGAAGATATTCGCATGTTGGATAAAGAATGGGGTGGTAAAATGTTGGTGATATTACAGTACATGAACTGCAATATTGGTAAACTGGAACTTTGACTTTGACATTGAGGGTGTGTGGAAAGACAATAACGGAAGAATTATCATAACAAATGGTAGTCGCTGGAATTTCAAAGTATTAATTTGTGGCATATACGCATCAACTATGTGAGGCAGTGGGGGATATCTGGTGAAATTCAAGGATTATATATGTTGATCAAAATTGTTTGCATGAAGATATTGTTCTACCGGGGGGTAAACACATAGATGTTCTAATGTGACAACAAAAGGTAAAGATAGCTCCTCAAAGACACTGAGCAAATCTATGCAGCAATTTAGTATTGTTGACTCTTGGAGAATATTGCAACCAGAAACAAGTCAGTTCACGTGGTGAAGACTTCAACCGGCTCCAGTTTGTAGTAGGCTCGGCTATTTTTCGGTTTCGGAACATTTGCTTAACAGAGATGAAAAGAGTAGACATCAGACCATCGAGCTGAACAGATCACATGGCTGTTTATTAAGAAATTCAGACTGACTTTGAAAACCGAGGTCAGGGTGTACGGAAGTTCAATAATTAGCTGCCAGAGAAGGAGGGATTTTCAATAAGTGTAAGAGAACTTTTACATGTCTGTGACAGAAAACCGTTGAAAAATACGGCTAGTTTTCAATCGGGTTCGAACCCAAACATACGGCATCAGTCGCCTAGCGGAAAGGCCACAGAGAGAACCGCTCGGCTAAATCTCCACTCCCAAAAAAGAGTAGTTCAATAGCCGGCTAAGTTGATACATTTTTCTGACTGAGACCGCTCCACACGTTGTAGAGTTCGTGAAGCACTCACGCACGCATGCTCACTATATATCGAAGCGAAGCAACGAATACATCGCTTTAACTGGGCGAACGATAACCTCGGGGACAATTCTGTCCACCAGCAGAGCTATCAACCCAGGGTAGAAAATACGGCTAGTTTTCAATCGGGTTCGAACCCAAAACATACGGCATCAGTCGCCTAGCGGAGAGGCCACAGAGAGAACCGCTCGGCTAAATCTCCACTCCCAAAAAAGAGTGGTTCAATAGCCGGCTAAGTTGTTACATTTTTCTGACTGAGACCGCTCTACACGTTGTAGAGTTCGTGAAGCACTAACGCACGCATGCTCACTATCACATATCGCACATCAATCAAGTCCAATGGGATTGCCTTCTAAAAGAGAATTCAAGGCGTAAGGGCTAATAAGGAACAAGACTAAAAATTATACATGTAAAAGACAGTACCTGTTCTCCAATGCAGCTCAGATAAATGCGGAAAGGATGGTATCCAATCCATGGGACGAACATGTAAAAAAAATATAGCAATACAAAGAAGAAACGTGAAACGTGAGTACATGTATACTCCATTGAGCGAGGGAGGGGCTGAAAAGCAACGCAAAATGTTTTTTTGAGTCTTGAAAGACGCAACGCCGCTAAAACAGAAATCAAAGAGTTGGTAACAGACGATCATGGAAAATGTGTCAAAGATGTCGAAGGAATCAAGAAAGTGCAGTAAAACCTTCATCGGACACTTTATCAGCGAGTACATCCCGAATCATCGTCGGACGAATTTCTTGAGGACACTGCTATGAGGACACTTCTATTGCAAGATTTTGTCGAGTGCACAACGTCGATTGTGTGAAGGCCTTCTCACAGAGCAGGAATGCCATGAGGTGCAATGCTGAACAACACTGATGTGAAGACTCTTGGCCTGAAAACATAATATTGTGTGTTCATGCTTAGCAAGGTGGCCAAGAGAAAAGCTATGCAGTGAAGGAGGGACTGCGACACCCATCAGGTTCAATATGATGAGTTCGTGAAATGTTATTTATGAATCTCCGAACTTTTTATTGACTGTTTAAATGTTTAAATATAATATAGGCCGCTTAAGTTTTTTTTGATTTACCATGATCAAATGTGTTAATGTCTTGGATCTATCATGACTTCTTGATAATCATCGTTCTAAAGAGCACATTAGTATTAGATCTGTCGATTCGGAGAGCTGACGTTAAATACAACTGTTGTCCGTTTGATATGGTAAACTAAGAAAAACTTCTTGTACTTTGTCAGTATATCGTACAAAACTTTGTGGTAGTTTCAGATCACCTGTCAATCGTATTAAACTCCGATGTAGAAAAGACAACGTGTCTATCATTGCCAGTGACTCTACAGTCATTCTATATTTGACCAACTGCCGTTAAAGATTCTGCTCATTAACAAATTTCGCGTTGTGCAGCAGTCAATTTCATTGTGTAACTGCGCTGGAAAATCAAGCACACCATGCCGATAATTAACGCGGACTAGTCATCGACACCGACAGGCAAGCAGCAAGTGCAAATGTTTCATGATGAATATGACTGAAATGTCGGAAAGTTTGAAAAATGGAAAAGGCTAAATAATAGACGCTCTCACAGCGTTTGCTACGAAGCTCGTATTTTCCACCACACGATGACGCGCCCTCAACGATCTTCCAAGAAAGCAGGCCTCGAAGAGCTTGCCTGGCTAACACGTAGTAAAACTTTTGTTTGACAGGTTCAAAGAGTCGAGCTTCACACCAATCACCTGGAGACGCTTGCATGATCTGAGTTGGTGTTGATGTTGTTGTTGTTGTTGTTGTTGTTGTTGTTGTTGTTTTTGTTTGTTGTTGTTGTTGTTGTTGTTGTTTAGTGGCTGTACGAGAAAGTTTAAAGGTGAACATTGTGATGAAAAATGACTCGTTATACTGTAAAATCCTGTTTAAACGTCAGAACATCATGCATCGAGGATGACAGTTTGGTCAGAGGAAAACTAAATCCCCAAATGAAGAGCAGGCGGAAACGTTAACGAAATATTCATAGACATGCAACAGGACAAATCAAAACGCCCTTTATCCCGCAAAACAGTTACCGTACTGCTGCACAAGCTTGAAATCAACTTGGCACAACAGCGTACAGTATCACATTGGTCCGCTTTTAATTTTCTGGGTGTTAAAGATTTGAGCGAAATATTCAATTGCAGTTGATCAGAATGATGTAGAACAAACAACAAACCTAACCATCGAGGCACAGGCGACTTCGCCAACTTATCATTTAATTCCAATTAGATCAAACACTAATTTTACAGAATTGTTAAAAATATCTGCGCAATTTTTTCAGCCAGCTCCTATAAAGTTTTGTACATATATGCAATGAAACCACCCTGAAGACATTCACATAGCCTGAGTTTATCATTTTCGGTGTCGTCGGCCATATGAAAATTTATGGGCTTCGTGATATATTTTCTCCCACACACATGGCAACCGGCGACAAAGGGGCAACGATGTAACAGAGAAAGCATGCCAATGTTGAGGTGCATCATCCTGGACGAAATGTCTGTTCTTTGTTCTCTATATTGATCGTCACAGAAAGTTCAACGATGATATCAGTTGTCTTGGTTTGGATCGCGTTATTTTGTCCGAAGGGACTTGCAGGTATGTCAACTTCTATTTGTCAGATATAGTGTGGATAAAAGAGTTTTATCTTGCCGCGTACCAGTACAACTTGATATTGCTGTGCAGAAAGATAGCATAAAACCAACATCATCCAAGGCGTTCACAGAATTCCATATGGTTTCCTTTTAGAAGTGGAAAGATAAAGTCGCGAGGAAAACTATAACAGGACATGTGGGCCAAGGCGACTTAAAAATGTCAAGGTAATAATGGAAAATTGTTTTGTGTCTACTATTGAGTCTTTGTGAAAACTGTTCAAACCATCAAACTGGCCACCAAATAACCTCATTTAAATATGTAAAAATCAAACTTTTCCGTATCCATCCAAAGTTATTCGAATAAATGTATTATTTCAGAATTCTACTACCTACCTCTATGCATTAGCCGTCTTTCAAATAATTAGTCGGTTTATGTCACATGATTTTAGCCTACTACCGAGATCAAGCTAAGATCACCTACTGTACAGTGGTAGTGATTTTCTTTTCTGATTGAGACCTCTCGATGATGTCTTATTTGACTGCATCAGTAATTTTGCTGCATTAAAGGATACTTCCTATTCCTTTCCAATCTTCCTGATTCCAGAAGCCTACAGTTGAATGTGAACTTTGTGCTGCTGCATATTTCTTTCCTTACTTACTTTTGTCATGTTATAAGAAGAAAATCATCTTTACAAAAGAACATCCAATATTAGCATTATTAGCAAATTAGAGGGGAGGTGAAAAAAGATGCCAGAATTCACGCAGTTAAATAAAAATTCGGAGTCAATCTTATAAGTCCCTTTTAGAATATCAAATAGTTCACCCCTACAATAAAATTTGTTAGAGAAACATAACAGGGGCTCTGGTCTTGGCAGGAACAGATCAGTATTACAAGAACTGAGTGGGTGTCTGTTCTGCAAGTGAATACCATAGACAAACGTAAACGAAAACTAGAAACGCGGCACGCTGTTTGATGTCATGGTCGTCTCTATAAACTATGGCCTTTTGATATTTAAATGAGATTCACAGGTGTAGGACTTTAGAGAGAGACTTCGTGCGTGGTTGATAATTGCACGAGATTATGCGAAAAGTAGGACGAGATGGCATCGTGCTGCCTGTCGCGTAGCAACCGTGCTTACTTTGTGTGCTCTCTGAAACTACCAAAGGGTGCATGTTGGGCACTATTCGAAAAGCAGAGTCAAGAGCTTTCTGAGGCGAGGCGTATATGGAGAGAATTACAATCACTTCACACCTTAAATAATACCCGTTTCTAATCTGTGTTTCTATTTGTCTGTGTAAAGACACATACAATTTAATTCACCCGTAAAAAGCCATGGAATTGCACATTATGGTTCCGAAAAACAGGTCTTACACAGATAATATCATATCCAAAAATATCTCCAAATTACTTGCTTACCTGGAATTTGAAATTAGCACTACACACTGCAAAATATATCTGCGGAACTACCGACTGCATCTTATTTAAAGTAAACATTTCTTAAATATCCTTAAAAATCAATCGTGCTAATTTTGTTCGAACTAAACTTGCAACGTCATTAAAAGGAAAACAAATGGCAATGATAAACATACAACATATAGTCACTTTTAAACACCTATTGCCTGGTTATGAGGGATATAGCGCCCGTCTATTACCCCGAGGGGCCGTGTGTTTCTGGTAACACACGGCCACGAGGAGTAATAGACGAGCGCTAGAGCCTGAATGAAGACCAGGCTATAGTCACTTTTGTCGCTTCGGTGAGGACTAAACGTATCTATTTTCTCGTCACATGACGTATTCTGGCGAATCGCAAAACGGAATGGGCATGTGGCGTGTTATAAATTGGTTTAAATTTCCATTCAAACGCCGGCTTCCGTCAGTCCGAGGGGTTTTCGGGAATAGAGCATCCGGAAAAGAAGACAAACAGACTACGGGGAAAGGATGCCGAGAAGCAATATGGTGACACATGACGAAACAGAAGGAAAATGCTTGTCTTTTTTTGGAAAATTGAGTTCAACAGGCTGATTACTCAATACAGTGCTGAAGAGTTTGCTTAGCGTTTATACGGCCCTCTGTTTAAAAAGTAAAACTTAGGATAAAATCTAGGTTATAACAATGCGCTGTGGAGCACGGAACTGACATAATTAATCTGGATCTATTGAAGCTTGTATTGTGATAAAAGTTAAAGCGATGTATTCGTTGCTCCGCTTTGATAAAGTTTGTATGTGCGATGTGTGATAGTGAGCGTCGTGCGTGAGTGCTTCACGAACTCTACAACGTGTGGAGCGGTCTCAGTCAGAAAAATGTAACAACTTAGCCGCTATTGAACCACTCATTTTAGAGTGAAGATTAAGCCGAGCGGTTCTCTCTGTTGCCTCTTCGCTAGGCGACTGATGCCGTATGTTGTGGGTTCGAACCCGATTGAAAACTGGCCGTATTGCCCCGTCGTTAAGAGTAACTTATCTTAATCTTAACGATGAAAGCATTTACCTTAATTGCATTCGCGATTAATACCATCCCATCATTTGTTTTCATCTTCGTCCCCCACTTCCACATTTAAATTAACATGATTAAAGCGATAACTATTTACCCACTAAAATGATGAATTATCAACTACTCAGTGGTCTGTTTGTTTTGTGTATGCACTTTACTTTTGTAATATACTGTGATGGCATTGATGATTCTATTCGTCACAGTTACTTGATTCATAGAGTGAAAACTTTTATTAAAAATGAAAAAATTGTAGAACAGAGAAAAAAGTTTATTACAATGCTATTATAATTAATAGAGGATGATATACTTTTGAGACCTTAATCAGCATTTGACGGCTGTCACTAGATTCTTTAATATGCTGATAAATTCACAGAAAAAAGTTGTTTTCTTCCCAGCAAAATACACTTCTGAACAGACATTGTATTCTTATAGCTTCCAACGATTCAGGTGTTTGAATCTTGTATGGAAATCAACTTTTAATATCGGTGACAGGAGCTTTATTTTTTATTTCATGTGTAAATATTGGAATTAGTGCTGGTGATAAAGGTATTAGGTATTAGCAGGTCAAAGGAAAAAGTCGATTTCATTCAGCGTGACGTCAGGTCACCCGAATGCATGGCTGTACCTAAGGATACGTTCTATCTCATCTTTTAAGATAGCATGCGCTTCGAAGTTGAAAAGCTTAAACTTTTGCTCAAACTTTTCTTAATAACACCTTCAACCATTATCTTACCAAATTAACAATAAAGTCAGGGGTCACCGTGGAAGTTTGGAACCAGCGAAACAAATCACCCAACGTTTTGCGATATTTGAAATTCAAAACTGTCTCCATACCTGTTCTAACTCTATGGGGAAAATTAATTTTCGATTTCCGAAAAACTAGGACGGTGAAAGTTTTTCTTTCTCCAAGAGCTTCAAAATGAGGCCCCACAAGTGGTAGATCAGAAAAGAAATGTAGAAATTTGAGAGTCCGAATATCTGTCCCGAGGCGCGTTCTCCTTAATAGCAGGCAGATCTCTTTTTTGGAATATTTGGTGGCCCTGAAAAGGGCCGTTTGGTTTGTGAGCGATCAATATGATTACTGTCAATCAGAGCTTGGAGCCTGTTCTAAGTGTTCCAGTTCTGTATGGGCAAATTGAAACGTTGCTGCATTTAGAAGTAAGCTTCGACTAATGCAGCAACAGTACCCGAAAGATCTTCAAGTAAATCCCACAACTCGATGTTTAACTGGGGGAGAAATAGCTGATCATGAAGCTGTTACGTGAGAGAAAACAAACAAAAGGTGAACTCAGCAATTTCCGTATAAAACGAAATTTATTACGAAAATAAAACTAATCGCTAAGTCAAGGGATAGAATACAAACTGTAAAAGTGTACAGGCTACTTATCTCAGCTGGGACGGCAAAGCTCCAAAGTCAGACAGTGAAGCAAACCGATGTAGTCCTTTGGCTTGCTTGCAGGCTTGAGGTTGCACAAAGTCCACGATTAAAATCCAGCGTGGCAGTGAAGGTCTTGAAAAGTCTTGAAATTAATACTGCTGGAGTTTTCAAAGTCTTGAAGTAACACGCAAGAGACACGATCCCAAATGTCTGACTGAAATGTGTGCCGTCCCCTATTTATACTCTCGTGGTTATATAAGAGCATATAAGAACAATCTAGAACTTTTATTGATATGCTAATTACTGCTCTAAAATTATCTCCCTTACACGACTAATTAAATTTCCAGAGCATTCCAAACATGACTAATTGAATTCAAGGTCGTGAGGTAGTGAAGGACAGTGACCTTGATAATGTTCTAGCCTAATTAAACTCAGGTCATGAGTGAGGGGGGCAATTACCTACATAACAAGCTCATTCAGAATTCTCGTGTTCCTCTATAGGGAAACAAGAAACCTGGTTGTTGTTGTTGATGTTATTTGTATTGCTGTTTATGTTGATATTTGTCATGTTATTGTTGTTGACCAATAAAATTCAACGAACATAACTATTGTGTTGTTGTTTCAAATGTAATGTAGATGTCCTAAGAAACACTACAAAGACGCTATCATTATTTGACCCAATGCAACTCTCTCCAAACATACACTCTCTACCTATACTTACAGGTAAAGAGTGTATGTTTGGAGAAAAATTTGAAATTTGTTTATCACTAAGTCCTAATCAGAATTGAAAAGAAAGAAATCATAATGAACATGTTTATAATCATGATAGCCGTAGAGGAAAGATGCCAGAGCAAAGTCATTGAGGTGTGATTTTTTAAACTTTGACCGAAAATATTGAACTCGATTTTTTTTATTTGGTATTTGGCGTTTACTTTATATCACACACATAAACTATATCATTGTTATAGTTTAGTTTTCGCAATGACCAGGACGTATATCGAACAGATACGTGGACATCAAACAATATGCAAAATATATAAATTTATGTAAATTACCTAAATCCTAGCAAAGCTAGTTTCTGCTCCCCTTGGCAGTGAGGACAGCCTATGCCATGGATTGGGGATGTCTTACCGATTGTGATATGTGACAAGCATTTGTTGTAATATTTGCAACGTAGCTGCCGTTTAAGCCATTATGGGCACTGTAAACCGTTTCTAGTTAGGGTAAAATAATGGCGTTCTTTGTGCCATGTAGTGCCCAACCGCTCAAAAATATTGGCCATGAACTGAGACATGGGGTAAAATCAATTATTGAGAGTATCGTGGTGTAGTCCGAGTCATATATTTGTCATGTTTACTCCTAGTTTGATACACAGGAACCGCAATTTTAGGTTAGTTGTGCGAGGAAAATCGAATATTCACTATTCACATGTAGGGTGATAAAGGAAAACGAAAGCTAAATCGTCGAGAAATGATCATATCTGGCAAAATCCCTAAGTTCTTCTAAGCTTATATCAATCTGTCGCATATGTTTCACCGTGATCCAGAATTATTTAAAGGAAGGTTAGAATGATGAAATGTGCGTTGAATAAGCTGATCGCAAATGATGTTCAAAAAGGGTGCACTGGTCATTGCTACTAAACAGTTCACCATCGCTGATCGTGCAATATCTACTCTGTGTAAAAAATGTAGAAAATCAGCAAGGACGTTACAGATGTAAGTGTATGCTTTATTGCATACAAGTGCCCGCTATATTGATGTTCTCTCTGTTAATTGAATCTATTACACATAAAACTGATCAATTCCATAGGGTTTCTGTACTATGTTTCTGTGTTTGTATTTTCTTGTATGTTTATCAATGCCTTTTGTTTTCCTTTTAATGACGTTGCAAGTTTAGTTCGAACAAAATTAGCAATACTGATTTTTAGGATATATTTAAGAAATATTTCTCTTGAATATGACGTCTTTGAATATACTTGGTAATTCCGCTGATATATTCTGCACTTTGTAGTGTTCAATTAAATTTCAAATTTCAGGTAACCAAGCTATTTTGAGATAGTTTTGAGCACGGTGTTATCCGGCAAAAGATGTCTTTTTCAGAACATGATGTGCAGTGCCACTGTTTTTATATTTGTCCAGGGAATCTAAGGATGTTTTCCTCAGGCTGCACTTTGAAGAGTATTACAGCTGAAAATATAATTTAAAGTATATTTTGTGCTCTTTGATCGACACAAACATTTCAAACATATTACCTTTCGAATTATTTTGAAGTGTGTTTTGTTTGTTTTTTGTCGCTAAGAGTGATGAATTTATGTATACGAGTATTATGAAAAGGAAATTTTGAGTTTTTCTAATCTTAATTCTAACTCTTATGTTCCACATATAATTAGCATATTTGAAAATCTGACTTATTCTGAAAAGCTACAAAACGTAGGGTGTTTGTAACTCTGTCAGTATGTGTATGCCATGTGTAAGTCCATTTAATTCTAAAACTAATTAAACGTCGACCTACCATGAAACTGAAGGTTTGAATCTAACATAAGACAACATTATGATTAAAAGGAATGAGCATTAACTATAGACAATTCAATGTTGAAACTAAATCACTAATAGCTAGATTGCTTTGCAATATGGTTACTTGTAACCTGTGCAAGTTATTGTTTGTATCCGACGTACGTTATGTATACATGTCTGTATATTTATCTGTATTGTTCTGATTAGTGTTTATCAAAACCATTACACCATCCAGACATGCCCTATACTGTCTCTGTGATTAGACACAACCCATCACAGTTTGCCCAAGGCTTACCCAGAAAAGCTGAGGTAATATTCTCAGATCGTTAAGGGTAAGCATACAACGAGCTAAATTTCTCAAAGGAGGCACCACCAAAAATTTGCGATAGTCACAACTTCATGAAAACAGAAATCTGTGTTACGGAACAAGGCATGTCTAGATGAAACTCCTTGATTATCAGACAAGATTGAGGCTTACCTAAGGCTCCAATAAACAGCAGAAATTGACCCTTTGGTGTACGTAAATGCCTTTCCCTTTATGCGCATCATTACCACATCATTTGCATGATGATGATGATGATGATGATGATGATGATGATTTATAATGATTATATTTACTAGGAGAAGAAAATATTGCTCTTAACAAAGAAGCTTCAGAAAGTTCAAATCACGCTGACATTGCGCCGGCTTCGTATGCTGTTGATGGCAACAGAAACAGAACTTTCACTGATGGGTCGTGTTCTCATACGAAAACTGAAAAAAAAACCTTGGTGGAAAGTGGATCTAGATGGTATGTATCAGATATCTCGGGTCGATATCACCAACAGAAATTATTTAGGTAAGTATTCTACTTGACCGTAAAATATCGACAAATCATGCTAATTGTTTATTGATGATGGCATGTAGCCTAATAGTTAGTTGAAGAAAAGAGGGTTATATTTTTGTCTAGAACTTAACCGAAATAATATTATATTTCGTGCTTTACTGATTTATAGCACAATACACGCTAGTAAATCTTACATTTTTGTACAGATATATTGAATTGAAAATGCTGAAGCAGCAGTGAGGGCGAATAGACCACACAATTTGGCAAATGGGGGCTCTCAGTCCTCCTCAAAAAATTAGGTTTACCCCTTAGCGCTTTGTGTCCACATTTTGAAGTCCCTAGCCCCGGGAAATTGCCCCTGCACGCATAAGGAATGCCCGAGGGAAGGCCAATGTGCAACTGTACATTGGCAGCAGGGCGAATACGTTTTTAATTACCCACTTACTTTTGCTATTTCGCTTTGTTAAAGCTATAAGCGTACTTGGAAGATACGAATGGGTTCGGCGCTGACATTGAGCTGATTTAAATTCCCTGTCGAGCCATCATAGCCCAGTCGGGTGTTAGATAATAACACTCCAGACTGATGTGGTTGGAACAGAAGTCTAACCACCAACCCGCCGGCATTTTAGGTCGCTAAAAAATGCAGGCGTTTATTCATCCTTGGTATTTTCGTCTTCATTTAGCACAGCTGTTAATTTGCTAACTTCCTGGTTAGTAAAATCGTGCACGATTTCATAGTCGCGCATTCTGGCAACCTGCATTTAAGTCAGTTCCTGAGTCTTCAGCAGGTTGATATAAATCGTCTCCCAACGGTTTTTTGCCTTTAGCCTAATCTGATTGCTTTCTTGGTTGTGTTGTCAGATGCTTCCTCTTGCAAAAACACCTCAACGAAACTGTGGGGTCTTTTTGCCCTGTAGGTCTAGGCCACTCATTTTTATTATTACATGCCGATTAATATGTGAGATCAGACAATCAGGTGAGGCTTTATATGTACACGTCGTGGAAAATTCGTGAAATACAGTATTTTCCATGACGTCAAACAAAGCGCCTAGTCTTTTATGCATGCAGCAATGTTGGATGGATGCCAACGTCCCTATAAAGTATTTGCTTATAACATTGTTTTCAACGACTAACCTGACCTTCTGATCTCACAGTATAAAAATTCTGCCTTTTTTTAGGTATGAATGAAAATATTCCGAAGGCTATTATCTCCAGGTAGCAAAAAAAACATGTTTTTGTTTCAATTGTTTGAATTGGTGGACCTTACGCCTTCTAACGTCAAAGTAAAACATTGGTCGGCGTTATGTAAGCTGTCAAACAACTACTGTAACAATACAAGCAGGGTAGCTCACCTGTGGTGTATTAGACTTGTAAACAAGAAATCCCTGGCTCAAAGACATTGAGTGACCTGCTGATTTTTTATTTGCAAAAATTCAACATGTGGACATAACAAGTCATTTCATTTACATTTCACTTACATTCCACTTCCGTCACTTTATTTCCCACCTGACACCAGGCTTACCTGACACCTAACAAGCCTCCTTACAGAATTTCTGAGCTGTTGCCTAAGTCTGAAAGTGAATGCAGACCTGGACACTATTGCCTAACTCTAAAAAAGAATGCAGACGAAAGGCTGGCATGACTTGTTCGTAATCGCTCTTATTTTCTATCAGCAGCAAATTGTTCGGGCACATATCCCTTTTAGACTGTACCCTCTGGAGATATATCTGGTCAAGATGAAGGGCAAAGACGAGTGCAAGTGGTTACTATTGGGATCTGTCCTCACGTGCAGCCAGAGCTGTAGGGAGGAGCATTGCTACATTCACAAAGCCAGGTTGCGGAAGGACGGTGGCACAAAGGCATGCGTGGGTTGAGGGGATAGTAACAGAAGCAAGAAGGCAAGGAAGAGAGAGCACTTATGAATACCTTGAAGAATGAGTTGCTCATTTGGCCTGCTTCCCCTAAAAGAAGGCCCTCCCCAACCTCATCAAACCATTTGCAAAAAAAGTAAAATTCATATTGGTATCCCCCCTCAATGTACGATAGAAGATACCAAGGTGTGGGAGACTGGCAAGGGCAAGGTAGAAGCTGCGCTGCGCAGTCCAAAAGATTTTGCATATCACAGGGAAGCAGGTCCAGATGTGGGCCTGTGCCAGGAAGCACATAGGATGGGAGCCACAAGACTTGCGGGTCACTCTGCAGATCCCTTTGCCACAGAGCCTGGGCCCTGCAACTGTGCAGTGCTATTGGACGACAAAAGGCCTGGCCACAATCCAGGACGACAGATGCTGGCCTTCTAGAAAATGATCGCTACCTCTACTTGCTGCCAGCAAGCGATGAAACCCTGATGCGCCTCGAGATTGGCAAGAGCGAGGCCTTCCGCAACAGAGAAGGGAAAGAGATCCACTAGAACCCCCCTCCGTGTCCTAGAAATCCCCTTCTGTATCTGGGAAACCCCTAGCATTGCGAGACCCTGCACATAGGTGAAGAGTGTATTGAGCCACTGATGTATATGTATGGAGGCAGAAAACTTTTAATTTGTTAGGTCAGCCATGGCAACCACTGGCGCAAATGGAGGGGTGATATTCTCTTTTTTCAGAGACCTGTCACAAGACAAAATCCTATATAAGAGTGGCTTGAACAGGGAGGGTGGGGCAACGAGTCGTGGTAGAAACAAAATAAGTCTAAGAGGGTTGGCCGCAGGACTAGTTCAGAATTGTACGTATTTGCTACCTGCAGGATAATGGTGATTACAACATCCCCTGTCTGGAGGGGGTGCTGAAAGAGCTTTGAAAGGACTCCATAGGCACACGCCTCTGGTGGAAGAGTTCGTCCCACACGCTTATCGAGGAGCCAAGTTTCTAAGCTTCTATCTATTCTTAGGGAACTTGCGTCTGTGTAGAAAACAGAATAGACGTCATACGTTTTGCTTTCCATGCCATCCAGAGAATCAAGCCTAATGAACGGACTTGAGCCTTTATTGTTGTGCCTTCAGGGACAAGGACATCCAAGTCTCGATAAATAAGGTCGAAGGCTTTCCCGTGGTTCCTTTTTTGTTTGCTTTCTCCACGCCCTGGACGACTCTGAAGTCTGTGAGTGTGAAATTCTGTGGATCCACAGAAGGTGTCTCCATGCTTCATAATCCTTCAGACTTTGTGAGAAGTATTTAACGTCCAGCAGGATTATTCGCTTGAGGTCAATCATCCCGATATTTACCCTCAATTTGCCCTGTTCCTGGCCAATTCCTTTCATAATGTGTTGATTGTCATAGCAAAACCTTCCCCAGTAATCAATGAGAAGTGTCCCACTAGTGAGGATTGCCAGCTTGTCGTCATTTCTTGCTTAGCCGTCTGCAGGTGGAGAGTGGATTCATCCGATGGTTTCAACCCCAAAACAGCTTCATCTGCATCATAGAACAGATTGCCACTGTTGAGGATTCACCTTAGCTCATTGTTCAAATTCATTGTTGTTTTGTCTGGGGCCAGCTTCATGTGTAGAGGTATTGGGTGAGAAGGTGGTGAACATCTGGGCTGCGAGTAGTTGGCAGGTATGTTCGAAGATCCTGCAGCTTGAAAAACTTATGGCTGTCTTCATATATCAAGATGTGAGGCACCTTTTGCGTGAGTTCTGGTGGCACAGTCTCCACTAGGGTACCCAAATGGTCCAGCAGGGTGGTCACAACATCTTGCGGCATAAAATGTTGGGCTGTGCTGCTAAAGCCGGGGCAAAAGGAGTTGAATCTCCAGCCATCTGCCTAGTTCTGACCGAAACAGCGACATTCGACATGTCAGTCAAGGCAGTCCTATGTCTAATAATATAGAATTAATGGACGACGCAACAAACAAACCCCTAAAACTTTCAAAATCTACAAAACATCAAAAGCAAGGTGGGATCTTGTCACCAAAGCTTTTTGATATCTATATTGATCATTTGAGCTTTATGCTGTCTAATTCCAAAACAGGTTGTAACATTGGAGGACTTTTCGTCAATCATTTAATGTATGCTGACGATATTTGTCTGATTAGTCCTTCTGTCAAGGAACTCAGAAGTTAGTCAATATTTGTAGTGACTATGGTGATTCTCATGATATTTTATTTAATACAAAAAGACCAAATGTATGTGTGTGAGATGCGATTCTTCTATGATTCGTCACATTCCTTCTGTGTATCTCAATGGAGTTAAATTAGTATTTGTCACAAAAAAGACACACTTGGGTTTTGTTCTCAACGATCACTTTCGTGATGATGACGATATCGAGCGACAGATGAGATGCTTTTATATATCAGCTAATATGCTTTTTTAGAAAATTTTCTCGATGTACCTTTGAAGTCAAGAGTGTTCTTTTCAAAATATATTGTTATCAATTGTTTGGCGGTCCAATTTGGATGAAATATTCTGTTAATATTATGAGGAAATTGAAAGTTGCTTACAATAATGCTGCTCGTCTTTTATTGGGTTAATATAAACGTAGTAGTGCAAGCTATATGTTTATATCTAACAGAATCAATAACTTGATGCCTTGCTAAGAAGGCAAATTTATGGTTTAAAGCAAAGACTTCTGAGAAGCAGTAATGATATTGTACGATGTGTGTATGACTCATTATATTTAAACTCCGAAATGATAAAGTTATGGAATTTGCTTCTTTTTGTATAACTTAACCAAGCTGTGTATATTTATCACCAGATTTTCTTTTGTTGTTGTATGGACAATGAGTCCGAAATAAAGTCTATAATAAAAAAAAACATTCTGGTGCGAACAACAACAGGGGCCCAGAATTTGTCAGTCAGGAGTGTGCGCTGCAAAACTTTGCAAATCCGCAGATTTTTTTTGAAAAAATTGTTTAAACTTGGCCTACAAGTGCTCCATTTTATTTTGTGATTGATTATGATCTTTTTACAAATCATTATTTCTGTTTTAGCTGTAAAGTTACTTTGTCTACGATATTATTCATATTGACGGGCATGTAAACAAACCATTACTGTGTATTTGTGGGTAGGCACAGCTCGACCAATTAAAATGCGATGGACAGGGCATGGTAATATAATGCTGATTGACAGTGGCCGAGGAGAGAACAAAGACCGGCTGGCATGCTTGTGTCGCAAGATAAAGTCTTTGTTGTTGTTTCCATGCATCTTCAGCTGCCTTCCCATCCGCAACATCATCCTCTATCGCATTTCAACTGGGCTATGGAAAGAAAGGATGCTGCGACCTGGTAACTACAACATCGACACCCTAACCGAGGGCATTGGGCTGCCAAAGAAGATCACCTTTGGAAAAATAAAGCCAACAGGCAAAGTCTACCTAGATCTGGCCAAAGATTGAAAAATCGACTTTAGCGCTGACAAGAGCTTCGCACCCCTGCTTGGTTTCAAAAGAGATGATTGTGGACAAAAGCAGGAAGAGCCACAGGAGGGCAGATTTCGTCAATGTTGAGGAGTATGTGATCCACTTTGACACGGTGGAAAGGGCCAATAATTATGCAGAGAGGCCGACCTCTACTGCAGGGCTTTGGGTATAGATGCCTACATCTCCCCCAAATTATTATTTGTAAATCCTCCCCTTGAAGGACACCAAAGAAATCAGCAAAAGAGTGGTCTGTGAAATCAGCAAACCCCTCACGATGCCCCTCAAGTGAGGCAGTAACCTCAGCAGTATCAAACTATTGATTACAGACCAGGAGGGCCAGCTCATCGACTTTTATGATTTTCCTTGCACCTTTTGTCTAGAGTTGGTATAGCATGATGGCCCAAAGTGGTGCAGAGGCACCGCTGGAAACAGAGCAGCACCTAAGGGAGATCTATTATGACCCAGCAGATGGGTTTCACTCGATCAAGAAAGGAAGCCGTTGTTGGTCCTCAGACCCATGCGATCTTGTAAGGGTGCCTCATCCTGAAGACTAGCTTGGCTTGTTCCTGTTCCTTCAGCTGGCCGAGCAGTTGCTTCACTTCTTTTTTGTCCAGCTCCATACCATTTTCTTTGATGATGCTGTCATTGTTGGCCTTGCAAAAGCATGTGCATCCAAATATTCTCTCTGAACCACTTGCTGATGCTGGTATGTTCCTGTGTCTAGACCCACGCACTGAGTTTGTCGTGCTGGCACTGAACCCCAAGCTGACTAGATAGTCCCTCCGCTTCTTGATGTCTTTTGACATGGCGCAGTCATCTAAAACAATAAGCATCTGCATTCCTGCGTATGCTTTGTGGGCCCTCTTTAGCCACTTATGTCTGTGCAGGAGACCGGGAGGAAGATGACATCATCATCTGTGAAAAGGAACCTCTTGTCGTAGGCTTTGTTGTTCAGGTAAGTGGGGCACAAGAAAACGATGTACTCAAACTTCCGACAATAGGGCCCCATCAACAGGCTCATCAGGTACTCTGACTTGCCGCAACAGGTTGGCCTTGTTATGATCATATTGAAGGGCGGCTCTACCCAAAAACAGCCGTTCATCTCTCTTCTGTCTGCTGTGAGCTGTGCGTGCCTATACTTAGAAGAGAATACTGCTGAGACAGTTTTTATTCTAATGAAACCTGTGTGTAGGCCAGCATGTAGACATGCACCAGCATCCTGTTGTTGCGTTGTGATTAGAATGAGCAGCCCTTTCATACTATGGTGACAGGCGTTGGCATTCTTATTAATGATGGTGTCGCTTTCTAAGAAAGGGATCATGTGAAATGGTGGACATGCTCGTACAAGAAGCTCTTGCCACTGTTACAGTAGCCAGCGACATCTTGGGCCAAGCCTTCGTCTTTGATTGTTTTGTACTCCATCTGGATATTCATCAGTGAGTACCCAAATCAGCAGTGTCCTCAGAGACTATCAGTTGAGCAGCCAGTGCCAGGGTGATTTCCCAATCAATGTGGCTGCCAA
This sequence comes from Ptychodera flava, assembly GCF_041260155.1. NCBI lineage: Eukaryota > Metazoa > Hemichordata > Enteropneusta > Ptychoderidae > Ptychodera > Ptychodera flava. Next base: position 9,339,864 of record NC_091949.1, on the reverse strand, counting down.
GCGCACTGGGGTAAGCAGCGCCATGGCCACTCTCTTGAGCTGGTGCCAGAGCTTGATAGCATACTTCTTCTGATAAATGCCATACAAGCAGTTGTCCTCATTATTTTTGGCATTGGCATTGCCAACACTGCTTCTCAGCTTTCAAAGGTTCGGGTCCTGGATGCCATAAAGGGTCATATTATTTCTGGCTTTCTCATGTCTGTAAAGATCCCTGTATGTCTCGATCGTGTGGTATTGCAACAAATCGAGCAGGATCTCGCCTTCGAATTTGAGGACCAGCCAGCTGACTATGTTTTCGGACACATTCTGCACCACGCTGTTGTTTGCATGGCCTTTTTTTATCTCCAGGTCAAACACCAGGTCAAAAGAATCGGGCATGAGCACGACACCAGATTCCAATTAGGGCACCAGATGTACAGTGTCTCTCCTGGCCACACTTGGCTGGGATTATGAGTGACCACATGATGAGTCCTCACTGCTTTTGTTCCTTTGGGATTCTTGTGGCTATAAGCGGGGGTCAGAGATTTGTTGTCTGGCATTTTCGCATTTAATATATGTGATAAAATGGCCGATGAAAATGTCGAATTATTAGGATTGGGGAGGAGGTGCATTTTATGATGAGAATGAGTCATTGGAGAGAGAGACTGTTTTTGATGGGTTGCTGATAGGCTACTCCTGTGGTAGACAGACTGACAAGACAGCGAGTAAATCTTGAAAAATAGGAATTTGACGCTTACGTTAAGCAAACTGGCATCAACCCAGCAGGTGTAGATTTCTCGAGATTCTTTCTCCTTCAAGGGTTCAAAATGGAGGGCTGTACTACAAGAACTTGAGGCAGACGTACAAAAAAGGAAGGAGCAATACGCAGAATTGACATTAAAAGAGAGAAAGTGGCGGGACAGAATTTATCAGTGATGTTCTTGCAAGAGGCTCCAGATGCTGACGATGACTTACTTAAGTTCTTAGCCATTATCCCCATGAAAGGCAACTGCTAAAAACAAAAGCCAATAGACTCACCCTGGTGACGTTGGCCAGTTGTGAGATCGCTTGCCCGAGCTCAGAATTGAAGCAAGTGGCAATACAGAAAAGATACAGGCAATCGAGGACAGAGTTGCTAAATGGAATGACTTCAACCCCGAATATGTAGTTAACAAAGATGAGTTAGCCATTGAAAACGAAACTCTGGGGAGCTGTATACAGAGAGAGACAAAATACTGAGCCCAAGCCCCGATGGTTAACCTCCTGAGTTTACACCTGAGCTCAAAGCCCAATTAGCAAAATTCGACGACTGCATCTAGTGGCTCCAGGTGAAACCAGTCAGTTCATGAAAGAATACCTCCAACAAGACCACTGAAAGAAGTTCTCAAGGATCCAGATCTGGAGCTGTAAACGAAGTTGACATAGCTGTTCAAATGGAAAGGGTCACCATTGGAGCACTGCTAACTGCCACAGGACAGGCGATCACAGCACTTGCTCTCGGTCTATAAAGGTCGTAGGTCCTCTTGGTACGAAACGCAGTAGCCCAGATGACGGCCTCATGGGCACATGTGTGTAGTCACTTAATTGGAGGAAAGAATACCAAACATGCAAAATTCAACTGTCGAATAGCGCCCTCTAGCGGTCAAACGTAGCATATTTAACCAAGAAGAGCCCTGGAGGTTACTGTAGTTGTTGTTTTAATCTACTTGTTAAAATAATTGCCGTGAATAATTCACAATGTATCTTAACATGATTACAATAAAAGTTGAAATTATCATTGTAACACAATTTAGGATATATATCACAAAGGAAATCTTAAAATCTTAAAAGAATGTGGTAAACGGTACTGTTAACATACATTAGTGGGTGACCTTGAGTGCAAATTTAATTCAGAGCAAATATTGTAATTTTCGTATAAATGCACATTATGTAGAAGTTATTAAGGCAAGAAGTAAGATGAGGAGAAACAGTATTCCTGTGTCACTTTTTGAATTAAAGTGCACAGAATACGCTGTCCCCTTGCACTTCCTACTGCGTTCTTAATGTGCTAAGTTCTGAAATATTAATTCACATGTGACTCATTGTTTGTTTGGAAAAAAGGGTATCCTAAATATCAAACAAAGAAGGTACGCAATGATATATTTATTAAAAAAGCTGGGAAAAGTGCTGATCAACATTTTCCCACAAATGCTGTGGTAAGATGAAGGAAAAGTTTGGAATAGTTTGTTCTAATGTTGTGGAATCTGGCATTTTGTCACCATTTTTTGAATTTTTTTTAATGTCCTGAATTCCAGTCTTCAGCTTAAATGTGAACATAAATTTTAAATTGGTGGATTTTACATTTCTACATACAAACTATTATTATTATTATTATTATTATTATTATTATTATTATTATTACAAGTGTAGGGGCTATAAGTATTATATAGAAATCTAATAACAGTTCATTGAAGCTGTGTGGAATTCTGAAAAAGAGGTGTTGTATATTTTAATTTTGTCAATAGGGGTGACTTCAAATTGTTTTACGTGCAGCGCAGAATTGTGCATCATACTGTACGGAGAGAGGGGGGATATCATTAAGCCAAGGGGTAATTAAATACTGTCGGAAAAGTGACACCAAGCAGTTTACGCCATACCAGCAGGCCTAGACTTTTAACTTTTGTGCGAACTTTACGGATACACGTTCAATCGGTTCAATTTAATTTTGTTTTTAGTTTTCTTCCATCAAAAGTCACGACTATGAAAAAGATTTCCAATATAGGCCTAAATCTCTCTCTCTCTCTCTCTCTCTCTCTCTCTCTCTCTCTCTCTCTCTCTCTCTGCAGTGAAATTGTTATGCTGCGACCACCGAACGAATATTTTCCATACAGTAGGGGTAATATTAAAAGTTCATTTATAAATCTAACTTAATTGCTTAAGTTAGGTCTCAGAACCCCCCACCAAACCCCAACTCTAATAACTGACCTAAATTGAAAAATATCTAAGACACGTATCCTGTACTAATTCTTTCATAAACGTACCAATGTACAATGGATTCATTCTGATGTATAATTTAAAACTTATTCAGACTTACTTCGTAAGCGTCATATTGGCATTGCAGAATAAACATTGTTTCTGCATTTCGCATGTTTCGCCCTGGCAGTGTAGTCTGGCAGAAACCCTGCGATTAGCGTTCTTCTCTGTCGGAACACGCGCGCGCCCTTCAGAGACGCGACGCGAATCCCAGAGCATGCGCAATTGAGAGTGCGTGGCGTGACAGTAGAACGTCTCCGATCTCGCGCTATCGTGTCGTTGTGAGCTTTAAAAATGATGGAATTTGACAGAAACTGGAATTACTGCAGAGAATACTTTTCAGGATATCACATGTGAGTGTCTAAGGTACCAAGTAGGACGTTTAGGAAATCCTTTCAGAAGTTCACGCCGCCTGTGGCCATTTTGTGGAGTATAAGCTTATAAGCTTACGTAACTCAGCAGCGTATACAGTATTTCTACTGACACTGTACATATTGCCGGAACATATGCTATAGAATTTTGCGTTTCACGTCGTTCAATCATCCAGATGGAAATGCCGCCCTGAACAGGGTGACAGACTTTGGAATGCTAACTCTGTATAACAATGACGTAATTTAATAGAAGATATTTGTATTCGAGCACGGCTACACTACAGTTTTTTATTCGAGAACTCTCATCATGGACCGTGGTTGTATTCAACAATCGAGAGGGCTAGGGTGAGTCGAACTTTTTCCTATGTCCATGTAGCACTTGTGCAAAAATATGCGAATCCACAGGCCTTTGGCGAATCAATAAATGCGTTTTTCACCAAGCTGAAAGGTTGAAAGATGCGTCCGTCACTTTGGGACGAGCTAGATAAATGCATGCAGTCAAACCCAGCTGGGCACAGAAATTTGCCATAATATGACTTTGTTCTGGAAATTACGAAGACAACCGGCCGTGCGGTGGAACTTTGCAACAAAGTTTCAATATCTGAACTGGCATACTTGAATGACAGACACAGGAAACGATGGCCAATAAAAACGCATTCTCGTCGCATTTTGATAATAATGTATCAATCACAATGACACAGAAATTATGCCTCCTCCCGACAGAAGGGCCATGGTTTATTTTTAGCCCTGCTACACTATGTCTTAGTGCTGAAAAGGCCATGTTGTTGTCAGGTCGTCATGGCGACTTTTAAAATTTGCATACAACTCTGAGGGTTAAACGGTTGTTAATAGGTCACAAAATTTTGAGTCCCACTGTCGTCCATTATACCTGTTTCCTTGGGTATTAAAGGTGTGCAAGTATACACATCAAAAGACTAGAAAATTCACTTCATAGGCAGAATCTTGTAAAATAGCCTTTTCTTCTCTGGTTAACGAAAAAAATTAATTATTAATTAATTATTAATATCATAAATTAAAATTAATTAATTTGAGATACTAGTAGAATTAATTTTAGCACATAAAATTAATTTGAAGGCATAAACATAATTCGATGCATAATGAGTTAGTACTGTACTATATAACACTTATTTGGGATGACTGCATGAAACAAAATTAAAAATACTTCAAAAATTACTTCTGGTCTATATAAAATTAATTCTAACACACTAAAATTAACGGAAAACATAATTTTGACCAGAATGGCCCCAATATATATTATGTTTACTATTCATCCTAGAATGAAGGCAAAGAAATTACAATTTTTTTACTTATAGAACAAATTTCTAAGTTGTTACTTAGACATCCATAAAATAATAAAAAAAACAGTGAATTATGTGTTAGCATAGACCCTCTCGAGGGTCTATGGTTTGAAATAAAAAAAAAACTGTGGTTACCAAAATTTTTACCAAGGCAACATAAAAAAAAATTAACATGGAGTTCATGCTGTGATAAATACACTTAGGAGAGCATTTGCATAGTAACTGGGATTACTTTTAATGGAATTTGGAAAAAATTGAAATTTTAAAATGCAAATAGGTTACTATGGAAACACAGGGCAGTAAAAATGGATAACATATTTTGTCTTTCTAACCCAAAATAACCCTTTGGTATAATATTTCTGTTGATTACTGGATTTTTACACTGGATATTTGGTCTTTCTAACCCAAAATATCCCTTTGATATTACACATTCGATTGATTACTGGAATTAAGATGAAATCTTTAAAAAAACTGGTAATTTTTACTCCTGAATGGTTGCCATGGAAACATCTCACATTACAATAAGTGTGATATTTTTTGGTGTGCTAACCAGACAAACCCTTATGATCAAATGTTTACATCAATCAATCGTTCTTGAATAGGAATTAGGGAAAAAGTAACATTTTCAATCCCAAAATAGTTACCATGGCAACTCGAAACATTAAAATAAGTCTGGTTTTTGTGTTCTCTGACCCGAACTCCCCCACTACATAATTTTCATATCAATCAAAGTAACTTTTCATGGGATATTAGAAAAACTGAAATTTTCAACCCCTAAAATGGTTACCATGGAAACATGGGGCAGTGAAATCGATATCATATTTGGTCTTTTCGACCCAAAATACCCTTATGGTGAAAATTTCACGGAAATTCAACCTATTATTATTCGCGTTATTATTTCTATATAATACTTATATTAATTATTATTATTATTTATTTCGGATAAAATTAATCCATAGCAGGAAGAAAATAAACACTACAAGTTAAACACTACAAGTTAAAGAAATTGATTGGGCAGTTAGGATTTTTATGTTGAGATAAATATTTGCCATTATGTCTATACACACTATTTTCCTCATAAGAATCACTTTAATATGATATTATATCATTTTTTCACCCCATAAATGAAATATTTTTGCATTGAAATGATATTTCGTCACAGTAAAGGTACTTTCAATACTGAATATTTTTGTTGTGTCTGCATTATAAAGAAATTTCCTTAGAAGAGAAAAATATAAATCAACATCTCTGAGGTATGTGGATATATCATTGTGTGAAAAACTAGGTGTGTATGATACTGTATCATTCCATACCCTATGAAAATGATTTTTGCATTTGAGAAATAACTGAAATGATATCTTATGTTTGAAGTGTTACTTTCAATACAACATCTTCGTTGTGTCTGCATTATTGGATATTATCTGAGAATAGTGAAATGTTTACCAATCTTTAAGTTTGGAGTGTTACTTTCAATACTACATCTTCTTTGTGTCTGCAGTATTGGGTATTATCCTCAAAGGAGTAAAATACTTACTAATCTGAAAGGAATCTAGCTGATACCCCTCATACTAGATATTTTAGTTTTATTCCAGAAATGCTAATTTTTTTACTTACATACTGTGTCATGCAAACACAGTATGTGAGTAAATAATTTTGCATTTCTGAAATAAGGCTATAAAGTATCACTTGAAAAAATGAAACGGTATGTGATAAATGTAATCCTGGTTTGTGTCATAAGCATGTCTCCTAATTATATGCATCGCACCATGGTTGAAGTATGCCATCAGAAAAGTGATCATAAAAATGAAAATACAGTGACTAAACAATGTTAAATTATAACCCTGATGCGTAACTTTAATTATGGTGAAATTATGTGATGATGCAGTAATAAGTTTGCCCTGTTGTAGAAAATTCAGTTGGCTACCCATTAAGTATTTACAACAGTAGTATTAGGGAAAAGAGAAAACATGGTGGTATTATGATTGTAGTTTATCCAAAAATGTGATTGTATGTCTAAGGAACTCGTTTACTAAGTTAGCCTATTTGTTGTCCCTAAATAAATTGACATGCTCAAAAACACTGTTCGTCTGTACACATTCCCATCCTTCTCCACATTTGCACAGTGTACTTCCACAAAATCCAATATGTTGTCATGTTCTATATATAAATTTGTTGTGGAAAGAGTATCACAGACAATACAGTATTACAACAAAGTAATATTCAGTAAGTTGGATTTGAATTATACCTCATCTAGCTCAACATTTTTGCAGCAAAAGACTTCTTTAACTTTAGCATGTCATGTTTATTCAGCATAACAGTTTTGAATCATTGCAATAGATTTTGAAGTAGCCCTCTCTGTACAGTGTGAAAGAGGGAATATTTTTTTTCTGAAATTGTCAACAGTTGTGAAAAAAATGTTACATGTTGTTCAAATGTTCACGCAATACAACTGGACACATAGTCTTCTGACAGTTATTAGGGTAATTATATTTGACTACCGCTGTGCCACAAGATAAAAAAATATTCAATTGAGATAAAAAGTTAGCTTGAATGTATGTAGTTGACATAAATTCCCATTCTGTTCGGTAAACCACTGGAATAGAAGGGCGTAGCCAATCACCAAAATATGGTAGGTTAAGTTAAGTTTTTTAATTTACATTAACCAAGTTTCAACACTATCACCTTCCTCTACACGTTCGGCAAGTAAGGAATAATCTACAATAGTTACCTACTATTTTACCTTTATTTTGCTTGAATAAGCTTGCCACTGCTTTCACAACAAGGCAGACATGTAATTATATTCGCGGCCGCAATGTCTTAGACTAGTGGCTGTCCATTCCACCACGGTCAATCCAGAAGCCTGATTCTGACTCTGACAGATATAGTCAAACAATTGTACATTTTACCACGGTCACATCAGTTACCTTGATGATATATGTAGGTGGATACACATGATGTTTGAACAACGTTGCGATCTGACCCAGTTTTCATGATCTGCCGGTACTGCACGGAGGTGTCATACACATTCTATATAAGAAATTCCGATCGATTTTGCCACGATCAATACAATAATAAATTGACAAAAATCTAAGAAATTGTAGTTTCGATAAGATTTATGATGGTAAAATTTGACAGGGAATTTTGATGTGAGTAACATTGTAGTAAGGTATGTACGGTGCATACGTTTCGTTCAAAGCGGTCACAGCAGTATGACCATACAACATACGGCTCTTAATAGGCTTACATATAAAGCACGACCGAAGACAAAAGCCTAAAGCGCAAAAAAATACCCGTACATTGAAACCAGCTAAAAATGATAAGGAACGTAAGGTAATTGGTTTAAGTATGACAAAATTTGATCTACCATGGTAAATTTGGCTGCAACTTTCACGCCATGCTCCCGTTGCCGTTGACAACAATAATCGAACAATGGCGCCATTAGCGATGTACACTCATGCATTTCGATCAAAATTTCTTGACTTTCTAATGATCAAATGCTAATCCATTGTAAATCAAGCGATTTGCGTGATACTTATCAGAGACTTTGGAATTTTATGCAGTTCACTCCAACTTCCACGATTTTCGCCACGCTTCTGAGGACTGTAAATAACTGTCTCGTTATTTCTCGCATAGCTAGGGCCCTCTCGCGAGATGTTCGCGTTCGATTGTTCATTTGTCGTTTCTCCAACTAAGTTATCTCATCTCGTACGTACATAACACGTGTGGGGAAAGCAAACGGTGTAACAAAAGAGGTGGTCAAACAACTGGGCCAGTGCTTGAACGTACTGGTAGCGAAAAAGTGCTGCAACTATCCCAGGATTGATTGCCCTATTGTCTGTTTTATCATGAAAATCGCTGGCACTGTGGTGGGCTTTGTGGGTGAACAGCTGTGGATTTTCATGACAGCACTTTTAATAATAATAATAATTAATATAATATACGGATAGTTTTCAATCGGATTCGAACCCACAACATACGGCATCAGTCGCCTAGCTGAGAGGCCTGAGACAGAACCAGTCGGCTAAATCTCCACTCCCAAAAAAGAGTGGTTCAATAGCCGGTTAAGTTGTTACATTTTTCTGACTGAGACCTTTCAACACGTTGTAGAGTTCGTGAAGCACTCACGCACGCATGCTCACTATCATACATCGCACATACACACTTTATCGAAGCGAAGAAACGAATTTCATCGCTTTAACTGGGCGAACGATAACCTCGGGGACAATTCTGTCCACCAGCAGTGTTACCAACCCAGGATAGAAAATACGGATAGATTTCAATCGGATTCGAACCCACAACATACGGCATCAGTCGCCTAGCTGAGAGGCCTGAGATAGAACCAGTCGGCTAAATCTCCACTCCCAAAAAAGAGTGGTTCAATAGCCGGCTAAGTTGTTACATTTTTCTGACTGAGACCTTTCAACACGTTGTAGAGTTCGTGAAGCACTCACGCACGCATGCTCACTATCATACATCGCACATACACACTTTATCGAAGCGAAGAAACGAATTTCATCGCTTTAACTGGGCGAACGATAACCTCGGGGACAATTCTGTCCACCAGCAGTGTTACCAACCCAGGATAGAAAATACGGATAGATTTCAATCGGATTCGAACCCACAACATACGGCATCAGTCGCCTAGCTGAGAGGCCTGAGATAGAACCAGTCGGCTAAATCTAAGTATAATATAAGTATTATATAGAAATAATAAGCTAATATAAGTATTATATAGAAATAATAACGCGAATAATAATAGGTTCAATTTCCGTGAAATTTTCAGCATAAGGGTATTTTGGGTCGAAAAGACCAAATATGATATCTATTTCACTGCCCCATGTTTCCATGGTAACCATTTTAGGGGTGAAAATAACAGTTTTTCTAATATCTCATGAAAAGTTACTTAGATTGATATGAAATTATCTAGTGGGGGAGTTCGGGTTAGAGAACACAAAAACCAGACTAATTTTAATGTTTCGAGTTGCCATGGTAACTATTTTTGGATTGAAAATGTTACTTTCTCCTAATTCCTATTAAAGAACGATTGATTGATGTAAAAATTTGATCATAAGGGTTTTTCTGGTTAGCACACCAAAAAATATCACACTCATTTTAATGTGAGATGTTTCCATGGCAACCATTCAGGAGTAAAAATTAACAGTTTTTTAAAGATTCCACCTAAAATCCAGTAATCAACAGAATGTGTAATATCAAAGGGATATTTTGGGTTAGAAAGACCAAATATCCAGTGTAAAAATCCAGTAATCAACAGAAATATTATACCAAAGGGTTATTTTGGGTTAGAAAGACAAAATATGATATCAATTTTTACTGCCCTGTGTTTCCATAGTAACCTACTTGCATTTTAAAATTTCAATTTTTTTCCAAATTCCATTAAAAGTAATCCCAGTTACTATGCAAATGCTCTCCTAAGTGTATTTATCACAGCATGAACTCCATGTTCATTATTGTTTTATGTTGCCTTGGTAACCATTTTGGTAACCACAGTTTTTTTATTTAAAACCATAGACCCTCGAGAGGGTCTATGTTAAAACATAATTCACTGTTTTTTATTTATTTTATGGATTTCTAAGTAACAAACTAGAAATTTGTTCTTTAATAATAATAATAATAATTGTAATTTCTTTGCCTTCATTCTAGAATGAATAGTAAAGATAATGTATATTGGGACCATTCTGGTCAAAATTATGTTTTCCGTTAATTTTAGTGTGTTAGAATTAATTTTATATAGACCAGAAATAATTTTTGAAGTATTTTAATTTTGTTTCATGCAGTCATCCCAAATAAGTGTTATATAGTACAGTACTAACTCATTATGCATCGAATTATGTTTATGCCTTCAAATTAATTTATGTGCTAAAATTAATTCTACTAGTATCTCAAATTAATTTTATGAACCCAATTCCCCTTATCACCCAATGTACCATTATTTATCACAGGCAGTAAAAGTAGCGCACAGTTTTTTTTATTTAAAACATAATTCACTGGTGCTTATTTATTTTATATATTATAATTAACGACGTATTAATATTCATTTTATAATAATTTATTTTGATTTCTTTGCCTCATTCCAGGAAGAATAATGAAGACAAATTATTTCTGATTGTTTAACTAAAGTAAAATTATGACCATGTAGTGGTGCATTATTTTTTGTGTGACCTGGCATGACCCCATAAACTCTATGATTAGCTAGATCTCCCCTTTCCATGGTAGCAACGGCTAAATTTGAACATGGTGCCTGTATACCTTTGAACACTTTTTTAAACCCAGCAGGCCAAGACAAGGGGGAAATATTACAAGTTAAATGTTTCATGTTTAATACTGCCCAGGGCTCGAAATTAACTTTTTTCCCTGGTAGTCCACTTGGGCTACCATTTTCTGAAGTTGGTAGCCCAGTGACAGTGGCTTGTAGCCCATGCATATTTTAGATCAGGGGTATTTTTTTTCGTTAACCAGACAAGAAAAGGCTATTTTACAAGATTCTGCCCATGAAGTGAATTTTCTAGTCTTTTGATGTGTATACTTGCACACCTTTAATACCCAAGGAAACAGGTATAATGGACGATAGTGGGACTCAAAAGTTTTGTGACCTATTAACAACCCATTTAACTCTCAGAGTTGTATGCAAATTTTAAAAGTCGCCATGACAACCTGACAACAACATGGCCTTTTCAGCACTAAGACATAGTGTAGCAGGGCTAAAAATAGGCCATGGCCCTTCTGTCGGGAGGAGGCATAATTTCTGTGTCATTGTGATTGATACATTATTATCAAAATGCAACGAGAATGCGTTTTTATTGGCCATCGTTTCCTGTGTCTGTCATTCAAGTACGCCAGTTCAGATATTGAAACTTTGTTGCAAAGTTCCACCGCACGGCCGGTTGTCTTCGTAATTTCCAGAACAAAGTCATATTATGGCAAATTTCTGTGCCCAGCTGGGTTTGACTGCATTTATCTAGCTCGTCCCAAAGTGACGGACGCATCTTTCAACCTTTCAGCTTGGTGAAAAACGCATTTATTGATTCGCCAAAGGCCTGTGGATTCGCATATTTTTGCACAAATGCTACATGGACATAGGAAAAAGTTCGACTCACCCTAGCCCTCTCGATTGTTGAATACAACCACGGTCCATGATGAGAGTTCTCGAATCAAAAACTGTAGCCGTGCTCGAATACAAATATCTTCTCATTAAATTACGTCATTGTTATACAAGAGTTAGCATTCCAAAGTCTGTCACCCTGTTTTTTTCAAAGTTTGGAGAAGGGCGGCATTTCCATCTGAATGATTGAACGACGTGAAACGCAAAATTCCATCGCATATGTTCCGGCAATATGTACAGTACTGTCAGTAGAAATACTGTATACGCTGCAGTTACGTAAGCTTATAAGCTTATACTCCACAAAATGGCCACAGGCGGCGTGAACTTTCTGAAAGGATTTCCTAAACGTCCTACTTGGTACCTTAGACACTCACATGTGATATCCTGAAAAGTATTCTCTGCAGTAATTCCAGTTTCTGTCAACATTCCATCATTTTTAAAGCTCAACGACACGATAGCACGAGATCGGAGACGTTCTACTGTCACGCCACGCACTCTCAATTGCGCATGCTCTGGGATCCGCGTCGCGTCTCTGAAGGGCGCGCGCGTGTTCCAACAGAGAAGAACGCGAATCGCAGGGTCTCTGCCAGACTACACTGCCAGGGCGAAACATGCGAAATGCAGAAAAATGTTTATTCTGCAATGCCAATATGACGCTTACGAAGTAAGTCTGAATAAGTTTTAAATTATACATCAGAATGAATCCATTGTACATCGGTATATTGGTACGTTTATGAAAGAATTAGTACAGGACATGTGTCTGAAATGTTTTTCAATTTTAGGTCAGTTAGAGTGGGGGGGGTCTGAGACCTAACTTAAGCAATTAAGCTACATTTATATAATGAACTTTTAATAGTACCCCTAATGTATGGAAAATATTCGTTCGGTGGTCGCAGCATAGCAATTTCACTGCAGAGAGAGAGAGAGAGAGAGAGAGAGAGAGAGAGAGAGAGAGAGAGAGATTGTAAATTTATATTGGAAATCTTTTTCACAGTCGTGACTTTTGATGGAAGAAAACTAAAAAACAAAATAAATTGAACCAATTGAACGTGTATCCATAAATTTCGCACAAAAGTTAAAAGTCTAGGCCTGCTGGTATCGCGTAAACTGCTTAGTGTCACTTTTTCGACAAGCATTTAATTACCCCTTGGCTTAATGATATCCCCCTCCCTCCCTACAGTATGATGGATAATTCTGCGCTGCACGTACAACAATTGGAAGTCACCCCTATTGACAAAATTAAAATATACAACACCTCTTTTTCAGAATTCCCACACAGCTTCAATGAACTGTTATTAGATTTCTATATAATACTTATAGCCCCTAAACTTGTAATAATTAATATAAGTATTATATAGAAATAATAACGCGAATAATAATAGGTTCAATTTCCGTGAAAATTTCACCATAAGGGTATTTTGGGTCGAAAAGACCAAATATGATATCGATTTTACTGCCCCATGTTTCCATGGTAACCATTTTAGGGGTTGAAAATTTCAGTTTTTCTAATATCCCTTGAAAAGCTACTTTGATTGATATGAAAATTATCTAGCGGCGGGGAGTTCGGATCCAGAAAACACAAAAACTAGACTTATTTTAATGTTTCAAGTTGCCATTGAAATGTTACTTTTTCCCTAATTCCTATTAAAGAACTGTTAATTGATGTAAAAATTGATGATAAGGGGTTTTCTGGTTAGCACACCAAAAAAATCACACTCATTTTAGTGTGAGATGTTTCCATGGTAACCATTCAGGATAACAACACCTTTTTTTCAGAAGTCCCACAGCTTCAATGAATTGTTTTTAGATTTCTATATAATACTTATAGCCCCTAAACTTGTAATAATAATAATAATAATAATAATAATAATAATAATAATAATAAGCTTTATTTCATGATATCATACGAAAAGAAATACACAATCCCATAGACTTACAAAAATACACAACACACAAAAAGAGGTGTTAGACTGTAGTAAAAAAGATATTAAAAATACATCAGTTGCCTATACATCTGATATATTTTAGAATGCAATAGAGCATCCGACTTGAGGACGTTTAAAATAATAGCATTAGGATGGTCTTTAAGACGCTCATAGAAATTGTACATCGATTTACGTCTGAGAGCTTCAAATGTCGGTATACTATTGAAAACAAATATAGCACTGGCACTGCAGTCACGAGCATAGCCCATAATAATTCAGAGAGTGTTATTGTAAGCTACCCAAGTGAATTCAGTTTTTTCTTGGTGTAAGAAGACCAGAGACTCGAACAATACATATTGGTACAGAAACTTCGGAACAAAAACAGTTTAATATGATCTGAACAGTAAGAAAATTTACGAAGCAAGGTATTTGCGCGGATATAAAGGCCCCTAGTTTGCCGCATAATTGCTTGGTCATCAAGGAAATCATCAGTCATGTCATAACCCAAATACACATGGTGTTGCACAACTTGTAGTTGGCTGGTTCCGATTTTTACCAAAGGAAGCTTCTCTAATTTGACTGAACTCTTACGCGTATAAAATACATACACTTGGATTTCATTTTATGATAGATAGTGTCATGCTGGATACCATATTTCTCACAGATTGCGACTAACTCACGTAAACCTTTGATAGACGGGCATAGAAGTGACAGGTCATCAGCGTACATGAGGTGGTTTATCATTTGTCCCCTTATATTACAACCCTTTTTTGAAGATTTAAGACGAGTGCTCAGCTCATCCATATAGACATTGAATAACAAAGGCGAAAGGATACTTCCTTGACGGACACCGTTCTTTACATTGAACAAAGAGGATTTCACAGTACCCAATAGGACAAAAAATTTCTGTGTCGGTACGAAACAAGCAAGATACGTATCACATACCAGGGAACACCTCTGTCAATAAGATTCTTATAAAGGGTCCAGTGGTTCACACGGTCAAAGGCTTTTGTTACGTCAAGGAAGCAGACAAATATCGGACTGTTGTACGTCATATAGTAGTTGATAACTTCTTTCAGAATGTAAATACAGAGATCAGTTGAGTGCCCCTGTTTGAACCCAAATTGAAAGTCTTCTGTATACAGATAACGTTTACAATGATTAAGAATGATAATTTCCACAATTTTGGAGGAAGAAGTTGAGATTGCTATAGGTCTATAATTATCTTTACTGGTTAGATCACCCGTTTTATCCTTAACTAAGGGAAAAATTTTTTTTCATAAAGTCATTAGGTAAATAACCATGAGATAAAAATGCAGAATAAACTAAAGCTAACAAGACATGAAGTCTGCTACTTGCAAATTTATAGTGTTTGCAAGATAAATCGTCGACACCAGCAGCCTTTCCAGATGGCAAACTACTGATCGCATCGCTGATTTCTTTAACATGTATTATGGGAATTTCATCTGAAGTGTCAGGTGAGTTGATGAATGATTTAACATAGTCTTCATAGTCTTCATTCTACACAGTGAATAGGTTGACTTTGTAAGATAAGGATGGTGGCAAAAAGAATATCCCAAAGTTTCTTCTTGCACCAAAAGAATGGTACAGACTGCGGAGAGCCAATAGACATGTCCTGTAGGCGAACCCTGATGATTGGCTAACGAGCAAGCAAATACAGCTCACCATCCTCGGTTTTATGCTAGAATGCCAGAAGGCCAATTTCTTCTAGAGGATTGATGTCATAGATGTGTTCCAAGACCCAGAAGAAAGTGAAAAGCAACATTGTCTGAATGAGTATTGAGTACTGAAGCTGATCACAAAGAACAGATTCCTATTTCAATTGAAAGGAGATTTGCATGTAAATTATAGCCTATGGTGCATGTCTCAGTCTATACAGATGCCGCCAAGCTGGCCGATTATGTTAGAAGAACAGCCGCTGCTTACTGGCGCAGACACAAGTTGAAGGGCCTGATAAATATGGGTTTGAACATCAAAAAAAACATGCTCATAAGCAGTGCACTGACTGCTTTCATTCCTACCCTACTGGTGGCTGTGGGGGCAGCCGCCCTTTCTGGCGTGGTCATCGAGGTTATCGAGACGAGAACAGGGGTGGAAAGGAAAAGAGAAATATACAAACTGCCCTACATCTAGTGCAAGCGGCTGCTCACAGAAATGGGACAGAGAGTGGCACATCCGGTCAGGGAGCGACCAAATGACCAAGCCTCAGAAGTTATCAAGGAAATCTTCTCAAATGCGCTCGAGATTCAGAAGGGAGAGAGCTTCACCCCACCTCTGGAAAGGTATATGTGGAAGTACGGGCTCAACGGCTATACAGAGGAAGAGTAGCCCACGGCCGCCCTGGCAGAAAATACGCTAAAAGATATACAGGCAGGATGGAAGGCTACCCTGACAATTTCAAGCTCAACAAGGATCTGCACCCAGTGGTCCCAGTGGTAGATGAGGCACAGGCAGCACCTGTTGGTGATCTTAAGGCACTACTGATGGGCTTGAAATCTATATGACCAGGACAGAAATGTTCGTCACCCATCCCAGAGACATATTCAAGAACAATATCATTGTCCACGGGAATGCAAAAAGGCCAAGGCTTGGTTGGCCGGCCCTCACATCCAGTACTGGCCCAAGCAGTTAAACTTTGCTGTTTGATGCGCCACAGCCGGTTGTGGCGTAACTTTCCAAGACCACTTGTTGGCATCCACCCTGCCCCTCAGATCAGATCAGATCCCTTCTCCGTTTCCATGTATACTTCACCAGGTGCATTCTCTATGAGATAGGGGTGTGTTGCATGCCTGACAATGGCACTTTTAAGGTTTGGAACAAAGTCAACATCAAGGTTATTTATGAAGCTGTCTATTGGGAGTTCAGCATCAGTGACAATGAACACTTCAGGTACAAGAGGGAGCAAACGGGGGCCTTGGCAATGGCTACACATATGTCACCAACAGCGGCCCCTTGCTGAGCAAAGATGCAAAGTTCAATGGCCAGGACTTTTTCATCAGCCCCAACAGCAAATATTTCTACACCAAGGACATGTTCAGCCAGAAACACAAACATACGAGGCAGGACAGCGAGAAGGCCCACTACTATTTCTTCAGAAACAATGGGGCAGAAGGACAGTACACCCAATTTGTTGGCTGGGGTGCGGGCAGCAGAATTTGATGCTGGCGGGCATGGCCAGACTGAACAAAAGCATCAAGGCCTATGTTTACTGCATTCTGGGGGCCAAAGCCAGCATCAGGAGCACCATCAATGGCAGGACGTGTGCCGGAAGAGCTGGGTATTCTCCTTGAAGATAAGATCGCCAACAAGAACAAAGTCGCCAGCTACCGAAGTCGGAAGACATGATTGACGCCACCAAAGTGAAGCTGGACTTGGCAATTTTGCCAGCTCTTCTGCTGATGTCAAGCAAGATGCTGATAATCACTGGAAGTATTGCAGGGTACAACAACGAGCAACAGTATGCCACCACTGAAATGTGTTTTGGCTACAATTATGACATCAATGCTGAAGCGAATAAAAGCATGGTCTACAAGATGGAAGGCCCCCCCTACCAAAACAGACATGTTCATGGGTGACATGCTCCATGAGAAAGCCCATCTCTCACACCACCCCCACCTCCTGCCCCTACACTTGCAGGCCAGGGGGTTGTGGCCCACAACCCCAGAACAGAGCCCGACGCCGAACATGAAGTGAAAAGGACAGGAGTGTTAGACATCACTGTGGCTCTCAGAGGGTTAGCTCTTTCATCACTTGCCCTAAGACATACCTCCGTTATTATAGGGCAATGGACAAACATAGGCTTGTTGTATCTTTGGAGGACAGACTGGTGGAGTATGAGAAATCGTACAAGATGGCGTGTTGGCTTGTTCTCCTAATTCTATGTCCCAGGTGTGGCACTCATGCTGGCAGCCTTTTTAGGACTATGGGCATGCCCACAGTGAGTATTCTGATCTCTCAAGCCCACAAACTCACTCAAAATGTGAAACTCAAGGCGTGCATGACATACTATGCTCTCTAATACCAATGGGCAGAAGAAGGTGATGTCCTAACCTTGCTTGACAAGCTGCATGCTTTTGTGCAGAACCCATTGTTTATATGCCCGTACAGAGTTTATCATAAAAAGCAACAGCACTACCATAGCAAACGTGCAGATCTTCATTTAGCTGCCGCAGATCGGTTTCCGAGCTGTGACAGCTCAAACCAGCTTTAATGCCGATCTGCAAAGAGCGTTTGGAGCTGTCATTTGTCTGCTGCAGATTCGAGTGTCTCTGGAAGACAAAATGCTGACTTGTGCAGCTCTTGGCAGATCGGTCAACAGCTGTTATGCAGCTCAAAATCGTTGAGGTAAAACTTTTGCGGGTAGCCTCACCCCAAGTAGCATATGCTTACCCTATATGGCATATATATATATATATATATATATATATATATATATATATATATATATATATATATATATATATATATATATAATATATATATATATATTTATATTTTACATTTTACATATATTTATATTTTAAATAGTCATTCTATGTTTTAGTGAAATTGTTGACATGTCAGTTGTAAGATAGGAATTTCAAAGTGTCAATCTTAAAGTTTAAATACAGTACATTTTGAATGAGCTTTTTTTGAATGAGCTGTGAATGTATTTCACACTTTCTCTGCTTAACCAGATGTCCTGAACTGTTGTACAGAAATGGTGTCAATCATTAATATCAAAGAGGAAAAAGCAGTGAATCAAAAACTTTGATGGGTGTTAAGACTTGCCAACCATCCAATTAAATCTACTGAGGAGCCATAGAGAGCTTTTTTAGCCAAATCTGATGTGTACAGTGTCTGAGAGGACCTTTTCTTGTGTAACATTGAAGCCATAAAAGCACAGCTAATAATGACAAAAACTGCCTTTTTTAACTGTTATTTTGTTCATAAAAAAGCATCTTTCTACAGAAAACCTATGAAACAAAGGAAAATAATTGCATCAATGAGAAGGAAAGATATCTTGTCATTTTTCTATCTCTAAAATAAGTCACTGTATCAAATATATGTTGTGAAATATTTGTGCATGTTGCTTTCTCATACTGAATTCTCACAGAGAGAACAGAAAAGTATCAGGAATTTGTCATCCTTTTCATATAAAATGCAGATTTCATAATGGTACACTTTCACTTAGCAAACATCAAGATATCTCTGAAAGTATGGCGCCCGAAGGGCGCGCCAAAAAATATGAAACATCCTGATATCTCTGATATATATGCCTTGTATATTAAAGTCATGCACCTGAAGGGCATGCTGAAAGATGTATGATATATTAAAGTAATGAGCTTGAAGAGCACGCTGAAAAATATTGAACATACAGATATCTCTGATGTATGTATGCTTGATATGTTAAAGTTGGGCGTGCTGAAAAATATGACTGATTATTAAAGTTACGCGCCCGAAGGGCGCACCGAAAAATACAACTGAATGATGATTTTGTGGCTGACACTAGCATTTTAGGCAATGATGAGCCTGTGTCAAAATTCAAAAACACACTGACCCCCTATTGGGCATTTCAAAAACATGGTGACCCCCCCTATCACCAAAGTCAAAAACAGGGTGACCCCCCCATGAATCCACCGCCCCCCCCCCCAGGCTGAAGAAACTGACCAGTCCCTTAGCCACTTTGCTCACCTCGATCACACCATAGAAAGCTCCTTTGCTGTCTATGATCACACTGACAATGAACCGAGTAATGCAAGTAACGCTCACGTTCACACATAATCGCTGTGGCAGACTTGCCACAAAACAATCTACAAATTTTAGTAGTTAAAGTGTTGTGCTACCGCAAAAGAATCGGAAAACTTTATTTACTTAAAGTGTTGTGATAGACATACCACAACAAATATTGCTGATCACCACAAGTGTGCCACTAGCGGTTACAATCGGTGCAGGGTTGATTGAGTGTTTTGGCAAACAAATTTGTGCTGTATACATTTACCCAGCATGCGTGGTATGTTTATCACAAATAATCTTGAGAGCTGCTGCCCCCCTGTTTCTGTACACTCGAGACAGATCAACCGTATGTTGTCACTTTTGTGCCCCTGGTTGTGACACTGAACTGTAGGGTATCCTTAGGCTGGTAAGCCCAGAGGAGCTGAATACTGCAGGCAGCACATTTTATTTGGGCCTCCTTGCGATGCAGGATGTGATCGACCTTCAGGTTAAACCTTCACCCCTTGGCTTGGTCCTGGTGCAGGTAGGCACGAGATTTTTGTGATAGCCTTAAAGAGCTGCTGCTTGGTTGGGGTCTGACCTTGGAACCCTCCTCCGGGGAGAGCAGACTACCTGTTTAAGCTGGTGCATGCACTCCGTAGGCAACATCGCCCACTGGAGAAAGTCGTTGACGATCCAGACCTTTTGGGGGTCATGAATGGTAACTCCATGGCTGGTGTGGAAAGTAAGGGCATAACCAAGGCACAAGTTGCCAGTTTGAATTGTCGCTTATATTGCCTCTACGCTGATACTCACGATGTCGATCAGAACCAGCTCTTCTCTGCGATCAGTGCCTGGATGGTGACTTGTATGTTTTGCTGCGGCTGTCCTTGGGATGGTACAGGAGGGATACAGGGTGTCTTGAAAGTGGTCCTTGTGGCGCTGGAATAGCAGCCCCTGCACTAGCTTGCAAACTTTCTGTCTCAAGGTCAAGATAAGTTCACCAGGCATCTAGGCCTCAACAAACTGATCCCACGCTCGGCAGCGGGCAATGCCTTTCGCATCTCTTGGCACTGGACTTTGTCAGGTTGGAGGCGGATACTCCTTTAGAGGGCCTGTTACACCGATAACATAGTGACTAACGGTAACCGATAACGTATCAAACCTGATAACATAGTAAGAATGTATCGATAAAGTATCAAATCAACTGATAATGTAGTAATTGACTGATAGCGTAGTAAATTTTCCTAACCGATAATGTATATCAACAAATTGACCGATAATGGATCAATGAACCAATAATGGAGTAAATCACTGATAACGTAGAAAATTCAACCAATACCACATCAAAACAACCAATAACTTATCAATTAATCGATAATGTATCTTATCATGCGATTCATGGAAGCGATAGGTCGATCGATTTATAGATAGATAGATAGATAGATAGATAGATAGATAGATAGAAAGAAAGAAAGATAGATAGATAGATAGATAGATCTATAATGATCAATCGATTGATCAATTCGATAAATTGTCGACAGATAGCTAAATAGATAGAAAGAATGATAGATCAATCTGTTATAACATTATCTGCAATTACTTTTATTTTCCTTATATTTATTGTTTTCCCATTTAGCGTAAATTGCTACAAATTTTTTGCAGCAAATCAATCATGTTTAGACTGTTTTCATGGCAGTACGAATTCCAATTCCAGTAGTGTCGCAACTTCCATTTAGATCAAGTTAGTCGTTCTTACTACAACAAAAGTCATACAGAGGAGTCGGGGGAATACTTTGCTTTGCATATAATCGTGATTATCACAAAACATTTTGGTTTTTTAAACAATGTAATCGGACCAGCTACAAAACGAAAGTCCTTCTTCCTTCGGGACTGTTTTCTTGCTCTAACAGACCAATTGCAATGCCACAATCACCGACAGCCTACATCGCAAATTTCGCACATATATTGAATACGTCACCAATAGAAATAACTGCGTATTTGTAATTAACCAAAGAATATTAAATATGTATTCGTACAATTGATGCTTTTTCATGTTCTGGTAGGCGGTTTTTTTCTATCAGCACTATGCTATGTACGACTACTTAATAATTTTACGATGTCTTCGTAAATCCTACTTCAAATAAGATGTGACTGGACGTGAATCGCGACAGAAAGGATAGAAAGGAAAGAAAAGGCAATATGTTGTCTACTAAACCTGTTGACTTGGCTGGCTTACAGGAGCAACTTGCAAAATTGATTGTAGAGAATTCAATTGAACAATTCCAAATCTACCTGTAATTCAGTCCCAGGATGAAAGTTACATTGTAAAGACTTATTGTCATTTTGATTACTAACGTTGTGAGTAACGAAATTTTATCATCGGTCATGTTGAAAACTTTCTTCCAAGTCCTTCCAACTTAGAAAGTGTGTCGATAAACGCACTCACATGTGTACTGTATCTTGAAAGTCATCCTGCAGGAATACTTATTAATTAGGTCGCATTTCCCAAATTGATTAAAATTCGATTCGTGATGTCTGGGTAATATCACAAAGACAGTATACTCCGAGTACATGTTGCTCTGATGGTGTAACTGATTGATTATATAAAACACGAAAGATAGAAAACTCATTTATACCCAGTAAGTTTCCATTTATTAATACTTCATCGGTTGATTGATACTTTATTGGTTAAATTGATGCATTATCATTTGATTTGAAACTTTATTCTTTGATTTGGCTACGTTATTGGTTGATTTGATACGTCATTGATTGATTTGATACGTTATTGTTCACTTGCCTACATTATGGGTTAATTGATAAGCTATCGATCTATCTATCTATCTATCTGTCGATTGATCTATCTATTCAAAGATCAATATTATATATATATATATATATATATATATATATATATGTCATTCTATTGATCGATCATTTGATCAATGCATCGATCAATCAATCAGTCAGTATATCGATTGATCAATGGATCGATCGATTGATCGAGGATTGATCTATCCCTGAGAATCTATTCCCATGAATCACTTGATCAAATACCTTATCAGTTGATTTGATACGATATGGTAAATTTGTTGATACGTTATTGGTAAGGAAAAATTACTAAGTTATCGGTAATTTTTGACTACGTTATTGGTTAGAAAAAAATACAACGTTATCGGTTCATTACTATGTTATCGGTTGATTTGATACGTTATCAGTAAATTATTACTACTTTATCTGGTTTGATACGTTAGGCCTATAGGTTAGTTAGGTCCTTGAGGGCAAATTTCTTGGCTCGATGGTCTGCCTCAAACTCCTCATAGCAGTCAGCCTTCTCATGCAACCACTTGTGTGGCATCTCACCAGCAATCGATGGCGGCAGTCCCTGGTCGCTGCAGCAGCTTATAATACTTGGACACCCCTGTGGTTTAGCCAGGCCAGAAAGGTCTCCAGAATTGGCTGTGGCACTGTGCAGACCTCATCCACGATAATCACTTTTGGGATGTACTTCTGGTCCATCCTTTCCGGGGTCCACTCAGTCTGACCACTCCAGCAGAAGAAGCTGTGATAGGTCTGGGCCTTGACCCCTCTGGCCCGCATCTGTCTGGCCAGACAATGAGTCAATATGAACACAAGGGGGTCTTTCTGACGGAACAGCTTGATCACTCTCATGGTGGTGTGTCTGCCCCCTCCTCTGTTCAGGTAGCTAAATTGGAATCAGGTCAGCGGGTCATCATTGCATGGTGTGGTGCTTCGAAGGAGGTCCTTCTATGGTTTACTGCAGAGACACTTTGGGGCTCGTAGTATGCCTCGACCGAATTCAGTTTTCTGGACGTAGATATAGGCGGCACAGGACAGCCTCCTAGAGTTCAAACCTCGAAAGCATGTAGAGGAGGTTGATGTGGACATAGGCCAGTATAGATGACCTTAATTGGGGTACTGGAGCTGTTTGCCACGATCATGGTACACGAGGACGTGGCCCAGGGGACATCTCACCAGTGCTCCGACCAGGCTGCTGCTTTGGCTGGTGTCTCTAACCAGCAAGTCGAGCTCTTCTTTGTAAGTCACCAGCTTTTGGGTCAGTGCCCTACGTGAATTTGCAAACGATGCTGCATCCCTGGTTGTCCAGTTTCTTAAGCTGTGTACTATAAGTCACAATGGTATTCTGTTTTGGTCTTTCTTCTGCCTTTATTGAAGGTGTCATTACGATCGATCTTGCTGGCCAGGGGTGATCTGTTCATTAACTGTAGCAGGATTGCAGTTCAGAGGTGACAATATTTTGCGAAGCTGACCAAGTTGTTCGTCATGGTCGGAATTCTCTGAGTAGTTCTGCAGTAACATATTGACTGGCTATATAAAATTGAATGGAAGACATGCCTCTAATGGGGTTATGATAGTCGAAGGTAACTGTGGGTATTAGGTTTGCTGTAAACACTTGTTACTAAGCAGCCATCACAAACTGACAAAGTGGTGTCAAGAAAGTTAACCTGAATTTCGGAGTTAAGCTGGGTAAAGTTGATGTAAGCAAATACTCAACCGAAAAGGCTCCCTAGTCCGTCTTGTTTATTGAAATGGTTGTGTAAGCCTCCAAGGTCGACTTTCCGTCCAACAAGGCTCGTTATACCATTTTTATCCATGAAAATTGTTTGTTTATCATCCCAAGTACCTATTTTCTTTTCGGCGAGGCTATAAAAAAATGCAGTATATGTTAACTTCAAAACTTTTGTTTTCTTTTTAGTAGAACGTTAAGTAGAGGTGGTTATGTGCGTACGCAACAAAAAAATCATCAACCAGAACAGAAAGTACGGCGATCCAGTCGATCATGCCTAGTGTAGAAAAGTGAGTCACAATTTATGATGTCTTTGCCTTTCAGCTGAGCGTTTAGCAGGAGCTGTTGTGCGTGTGGGCAATAATGAAGAGAACATCACACAAAACACGATGTGCGGCGCTGCAATCACAATGGCTCGAGTTTGGGAAAATCCTATAACTGTTAATTGCAATGGACTGGCAGGTCGCTTTCTGAGTGTGCAACTTGAAGGAATAATGAATCAAGTCCTGCCACTTTGTGAAGTCGAGGTTTATGAATATGAAGGTAATGTTACGTATCACAATCACGACGAATCACGCCCCTGTTAATGAGAAAATGAACGATGGCAAGTTGATGGCCCCATGCAAGAGGGGCGTAACTCAATTTTTCAACTACCTGAGCTCAAGGGGATGAAAGGTTTTAAAAGCTTATTACTGTAAATTCCATTTGTTTGTAGTTAATGGTTTATGGGTAAGGGGTAATTTCATAGATATATAAAGTGAAATAAATGTATGTTACCTCATGTATTCAATTTTGTGTACATTGAAATTTTGAGTTATGTCGACTCCGTCTTGCACAAGCATTTTGAGCAAAAAGGACGTACCTCAACATGAGTTACGTCCTTTATAGGGCGTAACTCATCATACGTTGCGTGCTTTATGCATGGGCCGATTGTATGTTTTTGATGAAATACTCATGAATAGCATCCTTATTATATGCTATTGTACATTTTGATGTTTTTACATTTTGCCCTTGCAAAACAGGTGTAAGTGTTGAGTTACGCCTTTAGTGCACTGACTTTCTTGTGCAAAGGGCCGTAACTCAAGTTACGTCCCTATGGCAACATGAGTTATTTGACTTTGTTTACTCAAACTAACCCCTATGAAACTTTCAACCACATTAATGAAACCAATCATTCGCTTACCAAATCAAGAATCAAGAGTTAATGTGCATGCAAAGTTTATAAATTACCTAATATCTTCCGATATTTGAAATTGAAAAAAAGCCGGCATGAGTAAAAACCTCTGATAAATTTGAGAGTCCAAATATCTGACGCATTCTACCTTAAGCAGAAAAGAAGCTAAGAGAATACTGAACTGCATTGTTCCGGATCTACTGGTGCACCAAATGCCTGGATTTATAACCTATACCTTCCAATTGTCCTATCTTCCTGTCACACATGATTCACAATATGATTCATTCACAGGTACTTTTGTTAGTATGACTCCTATAGTTTGATAAACGAACTCAGTATCTGCAGACCGCATTCATTTAATTTGGTACTGCCACTTACCTCAAAGTGAAATGTTGCATTATGGATAAAGGTATTAAATAAAGATGTAACTGTAATTATGTTTAAAAAGCATTTTGTGATACATAGTGTAAATCCACCTGTATGTATGTCAACAGTTGTTATCGTTGACAAGAGAATCCTGTCCAGGCCAGGAGTCAAAAGCGAAATAGCAGTGCATTTTACATTTAAAGACACTTTGTTAACAGGATTTCTAATATGTTGTGGGAGTAAAACAGGGACTTTTGATTTACATACAAAACAAAAAAATTAAAAACATCAATACTTACAGCTGTTAGCCTTTAGTAACCAAGGTGGAAGATCATGTTAGACTCATGAAAATGTCTTTCGTCCATAGCATAGTCGCCATTAAATGTGTTAAATTCCATGCCTAAGCAGATAGCAATAAAACATTTACTCAATATTTATGTTAACTATGAGCTCGAGTAATGCCCATAGTGTTATTGTAATTGAGGGAGCATTGCACCCTACACAGCGTAATTTGATCAAAATAATAAATAATTTTCTGCAAATATTCATTCAATTTTAATTAATTTGTTAACGCAAGATTAAAATATTGGTTGGGTTCACCTTTTAGCTTGTCAAGCAGTCGTAAGGTGCATCATAACGAAGTGCAAATGTATGCAAATCACCCAATTTCCTGGCTTCTCTTTTCTCCCAATTTCAAGATTTCCAAAGAATTTAACTCCACTCTTGCTGGGCCACATTTTCTGAAATTTTCACATTATATTTTTAAAATGCTATATAACAAAACGTTTATTATGTTTAGCAATACAATTCTTATATTTTGAATAAGAGGCATAATTTTGATTTTGCTAATCATGTTTTAATCCCTTTCTGAGTGTCGGTCATGCCATTTTAGAATGAGAATAGATAATGCATAGTAAATAGTCCCTTTTTCCTATATATACACACTCTGGTTTCAAGTGAAATATTACATATCAGAAAATTGTATCAAGTTTTTGACTGAAATTAATTTTAATCATTAAAACAAAAATCGAGGTATTTAACCCAAATATACACAGCACTCATCCTTCGAGTAAACTATTGCTACCATACTAAACGTTAGATTCTCTACTTTTTGAAAATATATAGTATGAGGGGGTTTCCCTGTCATCTTTGAAAAGAAATATTCCTTTGAAAAGAACTGTGTTGGCAATGTGCAGCTCCACCTTAATCTGAGGTTTTCTATGAGTACAGCTGAATGACAAGAGGCTAAGGTGATTTGCAAAGACTGGTCTGATTTGTAGAATTATTACTCGGATCGCGCATTGTCAAAAGAGGCCTAATAACAAGTCCTATGAAGCTGCATGAATTTAAAGATGGGGGACTTGCTGACTGCAGATAATTCTATAAATTTTCGATCGAAATGAAACTCACAAAGCATGGCACCTAGCGCAGACATAAGCTGTCAAACCGTTCAGCAAAAGCCCAACCCTTAAAAAACGGTACATGGTTCAATAAACCACGGCTAAGTTGTCGCAACTTTCTGAATGACACCTTCTCACACGATGAAGTTCATGACGCCCTCACACATGCACATCCTCGCTGTCGTATATCGCATACAAAGTTAATCAAAGACAATGAATACAGAATTCTATTCTGGAAGCTTTTGGCCAGAAACCTCCGTATCAAAACAGAAAATACATTGTGTATTTCTTGAGCGGCAACTAAGTGACAAGTACGTCATTGTGCCGTCCTGGTTGCTGTCTTTTGCAAACGTAACTTCGAAGCTGTGATGTTCTCATGAGAAATGGAAAGATCTGTGACAATGTAGTCTAGTCTGCTGTTTCTGAAAGGTTACTGCCTAAATTTGGCTCAATCTAGAACTTTTTTCGGCAACTTATTGTATTAACTTAGGGATTCACAATATTAGCAAATATTTAGCTTTCGTCTGATCAGAACGCAACAATGGCCAATTTTACTCTGTTTATGCATTTTTCGACAGACACGGAAAATCCAACAATCAGCTGCCCCATAGACGTCAGTACAACTGCCAACATTGAAACTCCCTCAGTTGCTGTGACTTGGTTACCTCCAGCCGCAAATGACAATTCGGGAAATGTAACTCTATCAGTCACCCGTGATAATGGAACTGACTTCCCCATTGGAACAACGGTTGTGTCTTATGAAGCTGTGGACCCATCAGGAAATAAGGAGTCATGTTCTTTCACAGTGCGGGTGAAAGGTTTGTGTTTGTTGAACTTTTTTCAAGCAGATATGTGCAGCCTACTCTGTAGAATCAACATGATTACCGAAATTTCATAATGTATAAACATGTTGAACATGACAACATCAAATCGCACACGCACATTTCGAAAAAATAGCACACCTGTTTTATCGCATTATGGCCACACAGTATTCTTTTGAAAGCAGGTTTGTCTCTTTTAAAGAGCTGCGTAAGAATGACTGTATTCGCATCGGCGAACTAACACCACAACATGTTGTTGAACCCATATAATAACAGTTAAGTATATGTACTTGACCAGCTCACTATATCAATGCCAACAGGTGAATAATGTTGACTCTTAGGGACTGGACATAAATTACAGGAGGGTGGGGGTGGGCCGGTGTTTTTCGAAACACCCTTGCATCAAAAATAGTGACCCTTCAAAAGTTCATGAACAAAAATTAGTGACCCTCCCCCTTATCCGTGCATGAAAATAAGTGACCCTCCCCTGTTACTCAATACCCCCCCCCCAACAAACCCGCAATGTGTTCAAGACCTCCTTCTGACTTGCTATACTCTTGAAGTCCCCTCCCAAAAGGAAGACAAAATGCAGCCGATATAACGCTTGGTCCAAAAAATTTCAAATCATATGTGTGTGATAATTCATGTAAATGTACTTTGCTTGAAGTGGCAGGTAAAAAGTGCATGCATGTACAAAAAATGTAATTTTTAGATTTCATTGATAATGTCGATTCACTATGCATGGCAGCCTATGATGAAACTATGAATATTTTTTTTTCCAATACAAAACTAGGTAAATCTGTGCATTTATGTACACCTAATTATTAGTATTAATGTTCATGATTAGACTAGAGTGGTTTCAAGTCAATGGTTGTGCAAGAAATTTGATTTTGGAATATCATGAAATGTCGATTCACTATGCATGGCAGCCTATGATGAAACTATGAATATTTTTTTTTCCAATACAAAACTAGGTAAATCTGTGTATTTATGTACACCTAATTATTAGTATTAATGTTCATGATTAGACTAGAGTGATTTCAAGTCAATGGTTGTGCAAGAAATTTGATTTTTGAATTTCACCCGAATGTTGATTCCACTATATATTGTAGGCTATGAGGAAACTACAAATAACTCATAGGTTATCTGATCCTAAATTGTTATTCAAAAGTTGTTCGACCTGAAGCTTCCAGTTGTTATTGATGACATTTTGCGCTATTCTGAATAGTTTGTATTCTGTCAATTTCCTCAAAAAATGAAAAATGTACATACAGCTTCATGAACATTTGACACCAACCTATACCAATGTATTGTCAATGGAGAATGATATCAAATAAGTGATGTCCCAAATTGTTATTGAAAGCGTCATTATAGGGGACAGTTTATATGTACAATAGAGGAGTTGGATAAGTAGAAATCATGACAACTTAAATCAATGTGGCTGCTTGGATCATCAATACATTGTTTATTATACCCTTAAACTTGCGCCCGAAGGGCACGCTGAAAATGGAAATGACAGAAATGAAAGTGCCAGGAGGCATTTTTTCTTTTTTCAGTATTCCATATTCTTTAATACGTGCACATGCAATTTCAGCTTTGATGCATAAAAAGGTGACCCTGCCCCGTAGGCTTGCACAAATTTTATGACCCTCCAAAAATGCTTGCGCGAAAAATGGCGACTCACCCCAAAAAACACCGGCTCACCCCCACCCTCTTTAATTTGTGTCCAGTCCCTTATGTCATATTAATAAACGAATTATAGGCAAATCAGTGCCCAGCTTAGTGATAGTTACATAAGCTTAAAATTGAAAATATGTTCGCGTAATTGTGTAAATTTGTTTGTATTGTGACATCGCCCGGCAATTGCTTAGAATTTTAGTCTTTTGAATTCAGCTTCAAAGACTTACAATGGCTCTGACCGACAGTAACCCTACATCGTGATGCATTGTGAGAATGATCTCCCCTTGTTTATTTTCCACACCTTTGTAGTAACCGTTCATCTTCCTTTAGTGATACATTGTTTTAACAACTGCGTAAGTCATTAGCGTCAAATCTGGAACTCCATGCTTAGTGTCAATAGATGGTTTAATCCTGTTTGACATTGTACTTAGATTGAAGCGACCTTCTCTCCTTTGCTTTACCCAACTCATCTTTAGTTAATTTTAGACGCATGTCATGACAACATGCTCATTTTCATCCGATATAAGCTGTGCATTTTAATGCGTTCGACGGAGAACACTTCGAGACGTTTAGGAGCCGTTTCGAGACAACAAACGACCCCAACTTAAAGACTGTTATTAGACTGTCCTACTTATTGAAGCTGTACTTTGTGTCCTGTGTGTTACTCAGTTAATAAAGTACGACGACTTAGAGTATTTCTGTGCACCTGTTTCTGTCTCTATACTCCAACGTTCTACCCAAGAGTGCACGTATCAATACTTAGAGGTTATTACCCAATATCGCCTGTTCCTGTGTCGTATCAGCATGAGTGTCATTTGTGCTGCGTCAGACACGAGACGAAGTCGAGTGTCTGACGCAGCACAAATGACACGAATGCTGATACGACACAAGGAACAGGCGATATTGGGTAATAACCGATTTATCATATACCCATACCCACAATTTTAGGGAATTTTTACTAATAGAACGAAAAACCCCATAATTTTGAGGCTTTACTTTATTACGCCTTGCGCATAAATATCAGAATGTTTATGTAAACAGGCTTCATTCATAAAGTATACGACGAACATGTCAACATCACGCGCGGCTTCGCTGCAAGTCGTCCATATCTCAATGAAACCCAAGAAGAAAGACACCGGGATACAAAAATCGTCATACAGAGGTAACATTTTACGGTGCAATATGCTATTACAACTGTAACCGATCAAAAACCGCTCAGCTTTAAATTTATCCTGATTTCGATCGTCGTACGGCACGGAGCTCGCGCGGGGAGGACGCCATTTTGTTAGTTTACCTTTAGAGTTGCCATGTCAACAGTCGTTGCGCGCGCGACATCGCTGTCATGCCAAGCGCTCACACTACCTGTTCGGTGGAGACTGTGCACAATGCCAGCGCCGTGCGAACGGCAGAATGTTTGCTAGAATTTGACCAAAAAAATACCATGGGAAAACATTTCAAGACTCAACGTTGATATTTCCGTATTTTGCAACCAGTAATACCCGTGTTCCTCGAAGCCCTTCAAGTTTTTACGTCGTTGACATCGCTTCGCAGGCGGGGAGCGGCAGCCATTTTGTTGTTTACGTTGTTTACCAACAAACTGCTAATGTAGTTCGGGAAAACTCTAAAACTGATGACGTTCATCGTGCATATCTCGACGTTTACCGTGAAATATCACGGCTGATATTTTACGTTGAACGTCACTAGGATGTAGCAATATGGGCATGGGTATATGATAAATCCTATAATCCATCCCCCCTTCTCGGCTATGCGACATAATTGGTGGCAGCGGTGGGATTCGAACCATCGCCATCAAAATGACTAGTGCCTCACTGGGTTTAAGTAGTGCATTCCTGAAGCGTTTTGTACAGTCCACTCGTACTGTTTTCCGTCACTCACCATATTTGTCCTTATCAATTAACCGTTTCACGTTCCAAACACATTTACATGCTCTGTCCAAATTCACTTCAACAATATCGTAGGTTATCCGACCAATGGCATTTCCCAAAAATATTCGAGGGATAATACCAAGTCAAAGAGTAACATCTCCTATATGCATCGTTCAACAGGGCAAATAATATGAAACGAGGTCACATAAATATTACTTTATCTGCTGTTATTGATCAGTATAAATTTGAAATATTTACGGATAATTCTATCGCGATGAAAAGTGAAAGAAATATCCGTATTTACTGATTTACCCAAATTTAGATTCAATAACAAGTGTCGGTCTAAATGTTATAACTTGATGCACATTCGTACATTTCCAGGTATGTTTGACATAAAATACTACTTTTCACCTCCTGCAAATACCTCAAAATTGATATAATCGCGTTTCTGTCATAAACGTAATTCGAACAATAAAGGTGTTTCTTTTCTGTTTCCAAATATATATGAATCACACTTGTCCAACAATCCACCGGTATTCAACAAAGCACTGATCAATCTATCAATTGCCGACTTCAATGAGACGCAATCGGATGTATTGATGTCCAGAGTAAGTAAACTTGACAATTCTGAAACAAACAACAGTATTATCTTGCTCATTTCAGAATGCATGAAACACTGTAAGAATGTACATTTCATTCACAAAGGACCAGTAATAAATAGTCAAATTACAGGGTTACCCAGCAAACAATGTAATTTTCATTTTATTGCCAGCGTCATTAAACAGTATCGACAGTTTACATTCCGATATTTTCAATGTAATGTAATTACATCGCTGTCTACATTCAGATACCTGTAAACATGCTTCAAGTATTTTGATATGCTTTTGATTGACAGATAATTATGCATTTCCAGTGGTTATCCCGAGTGATCACAAATCTTCAAAACATCAGTTTATCATCCGAGGAGAGCCAGTCTATCGCCAATGGTGAGTAACGTCACAATACTATGGATGTTGAATGTTACTGGGATAACGTAAAGACACGAAAGCCAACGCATAATCCTTTTTTCGCACAGATCTTTTGCAGGTCATTGATGAAGCCATATGGACGTTATATTCAACGCCATCAGATGAAAACAGCGACAGTGAAAGAGACCGCGATTTGCTTATCAAATCCGTAATCAGTGTTGCTCAAAATCTCTCACAGTTTGTTCTGCGCAACACTGAACCTGGCACTGGCCCTATTGAGTTGGTCACGTCATCCATTCTATTGAATTTGGAAAGTGACTCCGTTGAGAATCTTTCTAACATATTCGTGGAACTGGGGGACGGCAATGGTTTTAGAATACCAGCAGGGAACAACCTGTTTGCAAATGTTAGATCTGCTGATAAAGTAAACAGGATTGTAAGTACATTCCCTTCCGTGAAGTCAAAATTATTCGTTTGGAAACACAGACCCTTGCCAAGGATAAAAATAACTCTGAAGCAAGCGAAATCACATGAAATGATCTTTGAAAGTGTAAAATATCTCTCTAAAACATCCTAGACTGTGCTTGGTATCGAACGTTCATATTTTCACTGAAGTTCTTAAGTGAAATTGCTGCATAATAATCATTTATAAAATCACTATATGATGAAATGTTCAAAAAAATTGTGTTTTTACTTTATTAACACCATCGAGATTGAAAATACTGCCATTATTTATAAATGGTCTTGGCAAACTAAGAAATGCCATCGTACAATTCGCATTGGTAACGTATTTCTTCCGTCGACAACATTTATTGATACTTTTGTGGATTTAATTTTAGACTTTTTTTTACTAATACTATTAGTTTATTCAAATGAATTTATTTTGAAAAGTATTTTGATTTTGTCATACAAATGCTTTTCATTTCAATCGTTATAGTGTCAACGTTTAAAGAAAACTCCTTTTCAGTCTTTGACTGATGGCAAAAACCAGACAACGTACGATGTACTCAGTTTGACGTTTACCGACAGAGAGGGAAATGAACTAGCAGGTAAGCATCAATGTATCTTTTGTATCAAACTAGCAAAACAAAGCCACTTTTTCAGCTTCCCTCTGAGTGATGGCACAAATGCAGCAGGAATTTCAGCCTGCCAAAGACCGTGTGAAGGACAGTGGGTAATGAATTTAATTATGATGACATTTTATGATGCATTGGAAAAAGAAAACCCAACCAACGAAAATTTAAAAGCACTGAAAGTTTGAAATCACTTGCTATATTTTCATCTATTTCAGATGGACTGTTCCATCATTGACCTTTGCATGGACCTTAATGAAGATGTAAAATAATCGCAATCATACCAATCCATAATCCAATAACACTAGGTCAAAATTTGTAAGACAATAGTTGTAAACATAGACACAAAACAGCACAGAACAGACAGTAAATAGACGGTACAAACAAAGTCAAATTCATGAAAGAAAGATATATGGACCTCTGGCCAAAAGACCAAGAAGTGATGTCAGGTGTTTCGAAAATAGTAAGCGCATCCTGCCCCACATGTGGCACCCGCCATATATCAATCTGTAAGTCAGATAGGTAGTGGTCACTAACTAAGGCCCAATGTCACCGATGCCATCAGTGATCATTTGTCGAAGAGAGATATTGTATTTATCTACCAGCTTGCGATACCTGCCAAAAAAGCGTTTGAATGTAGAGACAAGTCTTGCTCTGGTGTAACCTTGATTTAACAGTTTGAAAGAGAGATGGCCATGTCTCTCTACAAAATCACCATATGAACTGCATGCTCTTGCATATCGTATAAGCTGGGAAATGTATACCCCATAAGCAGGTGAGAGTGGAATATTACTGATGAGGTGTGGAAAATTAATTATACTAAAGTTGAAATCATCTCTCTTGTCATATAGCCTAGTAGAAAGGTGACCATTGGAGTCAAATTCAAGTAAAATGTCCAGATATGAAGCAGAAGAGGCCGTTTCTGTAGTTTCTTTAATCTCCAATTCTGGAGGATAAATCATAGCGAGATATTTACTGAATTCAGAGTTATTCAATGAAATAACATCGTCTATGTATCTAAATGTTAGGTTGAAAGTACGAGCTACAGAGACCTTTTTCTGCTTGATAAGGTTCTGGATAAATTCTGCCTCGTATGAGAACAGAAATAAGTCGGCAAGTAAGGGAGCACAGTTAGTGCCCATGGGAATTCCTATACACTGTTGGAAAATGTGTCCTCCAAATTCAACAAATATGTTGTCAATGAGGAAATCAAGCATACTGATAATGTCTTTCTCGGTATAAAACACTTTAGCGTTAGTTGTATTTTTAACAAAATATGTAGAATTATACTACCTAATACCACATATTTGTAACGGCGTGAACCGTTTTTGTAGAAAAATGCTTGGTTGATGATGTTTTTCAAGCGTTCTTTCAATTTATCATGTGGTATTGTGGTATACAATGTGGAAAAATCGAAAGTTTTAATAGTTGTTATTTTTGAAACAGATCTTGATTTCAAATTTTCCAAGAGTTCCTTCGAATTCTTTAATATCCACATTTGATTTATACCACTCCGAGAAAAGACAACATCACAGTATGATTGAAGTCCCCGTTTAACAGTACAAAGAACAGAAGTCAGTATCTTCGATAACTCTGTTGTTGAACATTTTGAAGATCCTGCGATAAACCTAGCTTTGTAAGGTGTTTTGTGGAGCTTTGGTATCCAGTATAAGCTAGGCAACTTATTATGGTCATCCTTTGTTGTAATATTAAAATTATCCATGAATGACTTATGGTTTGCCAAAATTTCAGATTTGTTGAACATTGATTGTCTGTAAGTGGAGTTGGTTGAGGTCTTAGTTACACCAAGTTCGTCTATAAGACATTCAAAATAATACTTCTTACAGACAAATACAATGTTATTGGCAGCTTTATCAGCAGGGACGACAACATATTTGTCATGGATATCATTCAAACACTTAACAGCATCAGGATCTTTAAATACAGAATAGGGTCTTCTGCAAACATGTGATCTTAGTCGACCAATACGGCCACGCACTATTTTCCTCACAGATTTGACCCATTCTGACAGTGTGTCCAACTCTACATCCTCCCTTTTAGCCCATTTCCTGGCATAATCTTCAACTGAGTCCATAATGATCTTAAAATTATGGTTCCAGTTGATCCTGCGAGGTTCTCTGAACTTGGGTCCACAAGATAATATCTTACGAAGGTGGTGATGTTCAACCAAGTTCAGATCACCAGTGATGACATGGCCAACTGGAGTATATTTGAAGGGAGATGTAGAGCAAGCACAGGATGCTGGTGTTTGAAGGAATTCATCAATTTTAAGTGCCGCAATGCCTTATTGTAATTGAATATTTTATTGGAGATTGTCTTGGTGTATTGATATGACAGAATAGGTACAGACTGGTTCTTAAAGTATACAGGTATAGTTGATGTAACCTTTTTGTTGTGTAGTATATTGCTGATATTAATGGCATCAATTCCTTTGTTAGTAAATGGAAGATGTATGAAATGACGATGGTCATCAGTCATAGGTTCAGCACGAACAGGCTTGTATAGTCTGTATAGTGCAATGTCAGCAATAATACTAACCAGTCTGTACGGTTGTTTGTTCGGATCTGTCAAAGACAATCCCAATGCATAGACATGCAACCTTCTCAAGTCCTTGATGGAAAGAGCAAATAATGAAGTACGAATGTGATGGAGACCTAAAGGCTTCTGCAATAAAAGAAGCAGTTCATGAAATTTGTCATGGCAATTGGATGTAGCTGATGTATCCAATTTAGGCCGATGGTAACGCCTATGTCCATGACTACGTCTTCTACGGACAGAAGACTCAAATAGGCCCATCACATTCACTTCTGAACAACCAGGACTTGAGAGATTGCCTATATCTTTGATGTTGTCATTACAACCATAAGGCATTGCGGTACCTAACTGTCTAATCCAGTGGTATTCTCTCTGTCTACGGAATGGTGAACTAAGGGACGGACCATTAGATCTTGGGAGGGGGGGTGGTCAAAAACAGAAGAAAAAAAATTTTTCAGAGCAAAAGGTTAGGAAAAAAAAAATCTTCAAACTAGTTTGCAAAATAAAAAAAAAATAAACAAGAAGACAAAGGCGTAAAAAAAAATCTGCAAAAGTCTCTAAAATTTTGAATTTTTTTTAGATTTTACCGACAGGAAGCAACTTTCTGTATTTT
Source organism: Ptychodera flava (assembly GCF_041260155.1). NCBI lineage: Eukaryota > Metazoa > Hemichordata > Enteropneusta > Ptychoderidae > Ptychodera > Ptychodera flava. The sequence continues at coordinate 9,303,337 of NC_091949.1, read as the reverse complement.
TCAGTACATCCTCCAGGCACATTTTTAATTTTAATTTATACATTTAGAGTGACTGTATCCCTTATACTGGAAGTTGTGATTATCTTATCTTTTCAGGACTTTGTATTCTGATCACTTGAAAATTATGAAATTATAGAGCCTGTTTTCTACTTGTTTCCTGCGTACAAACCAAGCAGGTACACTAGGTAAAACATTGAAACTATGGTATGGTTGTCAAGACGATAGTTGTATTTGCCTTTTAAGATCAAGGTAAACAGATGCAGGCCACATCAGTTTCATTTTTTCACAGCATTTTATTGCAATGATGAATGCAAGAATGGGTGAACAAGTAGAAACACGTCAATAATGATAAAACAACATATCAAGTCATTATGTATTATTTTGCTTTAAAAAGGCATTTTCAATTCTTTTTTCTCAAAAGACAGCATCAAAAAACAACAGCAACATATGTTTTAACATTCAACAATACACTACGTAGAATGCCATCTATCCAACAAATCCCAACACAAAAACACACAAAAGGGTTGAACTTTGAAAGTTTCTCGATAGCAAATACTGAATAAATCTGCATGAATAATCGTTTTTGTGTAGCAAATTTCAAAGAAATTGGACAAGCCCTTTCAGAGAATACAGATTTTTGACCATTTTTGGCATAAATTGCCCTAAAAAGACAAATATTGAAATTTCAACACATCTATACACATCCAATCAATTTGGACATGCTGCTACAGAGAAATAGATGTTTTGATCAAAAAAGGGCAACAATTGCTCTAAAAACACAAATATGCAAATTTAACTATATTATTTAGCTTATTTTAGCTTCTCAGCTTGTCAAAATCAATTGTAAATCATGAGATATGCATGATGTTTGGTGGGGTGAATGTAGGCATTTCACCACTCAGTAGAAAGGGAAGCCAGGAAACCAAAATAGTCAATTTTCAAAACTATAGGAAGCTACTGAGGAGCAAGAAGACCATGTTTCAGAGGAAGATGTGTAATCCGAAAAAAATGCTCCCAAAGTGCCACCAAATAACATCATTTTTATCTCTATTTTTCAAAAGCTCCAACAGCAGGAGGGGGACACCCCCCTCCTGACCTCCCCCGCAAAAATACTCCCCAAGTGCCACCAAATAACACCATTTTAATCTCTATTTTTCAAAAGCTCCAACGGCAGCAGGGGGACACCCCCTCCTGACCAACCCCCGCAAAAATACTCCCAAGTGCCACCAAATAACACCATTTTAATCTCCATTTTTCAAAAGCGCCAACGGCAGGAGGGGGACACCCCCTCCTGACCTCCCCCCCGCAAAAATACTCCCCAAGTGCCACCAAATAACACCATTTTAATCTCTATTTTTCAAAAGCTCCAATAGCAGCTGGGGGACACCCCTCTCCTGACCCCCCCCCCCTTGACCGCTTGCGTGGCCGCTTATGGTGCTTGGCACCACATCTTTGCCCTCTTTATCTTCAGACAGCGACGAACTAAAAAAAAATTATAAATCTGAAAATTTACTCTGAAAAAAAAAATTTGCACAGCTAATCTCAATTGTAAAAAAAAAATTTCAGAAATTTACAATAGTAAAAAAAAAATTTTCACAATTTCATTGTGACCACCCCCCCTCCCAAGGTCTAATGGTCCATCCCTAAGTGTGGGGCTGTTGGTTGGATGGTATATTTTTTCAAGAATACGGACACGCATAGACAAAGTGGAGTGATCGTCCTGGTTAAAATGCTTATAAAGTTGCACATCCAAAGATCGATTCACTCCACTGCGATGTCCGTTCATTCTAGATCGTAAGCTGTTTCCTGTTTCACCAACATAAATGAGCCCGCACAATGAACACTCAATTCCATAGATTAATTAATTGTATTTCTATCGACACATATATCTGTCTGTCTGTAAGACGCTTGTGACTCTATAATAAAATGATTGTGTGTTACCATCAAATTATTTACCATTAATTAGTTTATTTATTTATTTATTTATTTATTTATTTATTTATTTATTTATTTATTATTTTTTTATTATGTATTTATTATTTTTGTTTTGATTTTCGTATTTCGCTACTTTATGTATCTTAATAAAACAGTGGTTTTAAAGCAACAATTATACCACCTTTATTGTATTCTTTCTTATACCATTGACTGGTTATATTTCCATTCTTTCAAGTAAATAACACCGAGGCTGACATCGTGATAATGTTCGCCACAGACCATCTCGCACACGAAGACAAGACCTTAGTAGAGGGTTACTACGTCCAAGCTGATCAAGTTACATACTTTGGATTTAACATCAAGGTCGGTAGTAACAAACTGAGACTACGACAATTGAACTTTATACAATTCCGATAATGCTAGTAATGATTGGCAGGCACTTTCCAACCTTTTCGAGTTTCAATGTCAACTGAGTGGTTCAATAGCCAGAGAACATTCATCTTTCATATCTCACTACATTAGTTGTTATAGCATGACCAAATACTCACCACTTCAGTAGTCCACAAAACCACTGATTAATTAGTTCAGTTTTAACACTTCAATGGATGTAAGGCATATGCCACAACTTTATGAATGGACTCTTTACAAATCTTTGAACTCTGATTCTAATTATTCTAAACAGAACGCTGACAGAAAATGGTGATCCACCTGAATTAATCATTTCAGTCATCTAATTAGCTCACGTGTTTACACACGTGAGCTATTTTCATAGCGATGTCTGTCTGTCTGTCCGTGTGTGTGTGAGAGTGTGTGTGTGTGTGTCTGTCTGTTTACATGATAACTCAAAAACGCCTGAACAGATTCAAGTCAGATTTGGTAGACAAGTACCATAAGCTAATTGCAAGAACTGATTAAATTTTGGTTAGTGTGGCGTGCATATTAATGAAGTTATGACATATTTTTTATATAATAGTTTCTCTATGGAGACAGTAATGACAATGTCGACATATGTATAGAAAACTTCACAAAATTTCATGAAACTTTCCACCGATGACAATCTCAAAACATGATGATGACACTGTAAGTGTCATGTCAATTATCTGTTCATTTGCATATTAAATGAACTTTTGTTATTGGTGACATAACTCTGAAATTCCCGCACCAAATTTGATGATACATGTAACAAACATTGATCTGATGTATATCTAAATGTACTAAGAAGCATTGGGCAGTGGCAAGTTAATAAGTAGCTCATTTGCATATTTTATGTAGTTTTGTAATTAGTCATATAACTCCAAAATAACTGCACCAACTTTGATGACATCTGCTGCAGATACTGATCCGACAGATATCTAATTGTTGTGTAAAGCATTTAGTAGTGCGAGGTTAATTAAGGGTTCATTCGCATATGAAATGAACTTTGTAATTAGGTATATAACTCTGAAATTACGTCACCAAATTTGGTTAAACCTGCGACAGATATTAATCTGATTAATATCTAATTGTACAATTAAACATTAAGCAGTGTCAAGTTAATGAAGGGTTCATTTGCGTATTTAATGAACTTTTTTATATAACTCTAAAATTACGGCACCAAATTTGGTGAAACCTGCAACAGATGATGATCTGATAAAAGGCTAATATTGCTATGAAACGAGCAGTGTCAAGTTAATTAAGGGTTCATTTGCATATTTAATGAGCTTTGTAATTAGTGATATAACTCCGAAATTACAGCATTGAAATTTGATGTAACGTGCTACATATGTTGATCTGCTGGATATCTAATTGTCCCATGAAGCATTGAGCAGTTTCAAATTAATAAATGGCTCATTCGCATATTAAATGAAGTTTTGTAATTTGTGATCTAACTCCGAGAGTACAGTGCGAAAGTTGATGAAACCTGCTACATATAATGATGTGACAGATATCTGATTGTTCTGTGAAGCATACTACTATGAATAAACTTGTTGTAAAACACGTGAGCACATTCAGTTCACACTATTTTTTTTTCAATTTTAATATGTGTGCAAATATCCATGCACAACCGTTGTTTATCTGCTTTTCAAAACACATAATTTTTGGCGAAGTAGTCATTTGCCCTGTATATTTAACTTCACATTTCGCAGATTTCCTCGTTGTTCGATGCAGTCATCGTCTGGTTTGAAAATTCTTATGCCATATATGGAAATGCTGCAGCAGATGTCAGCTATGTATTCAGTGATGTGGTCGATTTTGCTGGTAATTACACTGACGACCAATTCTCTTTTGACATCGACTTCTTTGGTGAATATTCAACAATCTTCATACCAGAGAACTTCTTTCGTAGGAATGGACAGTATAATGTGACCTTTACAATTCCAAAGAGTGAGTACATTTTAATTCTTAACACTATAATACTCTATGTTGACGTCAAATTTTATCCGAGCTGCTTTCTTAGCTCAAAAGATTTAGATATGCTACAAGCAGTGGTATTAGCTATCCACATAGTGTACTTACTTTAGTGTAAGCTTTGCTCTGACATGTTGGTATAGTTCAAGCGAATTCGTACTTCTGAATTCGCGCCTTCGTTGACAAAGACTTCCTGTTTTCTGTAGGCGTTGATGTCAAGTTCTCAGTAAGTGTCAAGCAAACCCGATGTGCTTTTATGAAGCAGTGGACCGGTATCTGGGATGCTGATGGTTGCCAGGTGAAAGATAGCTTCACTATTATGTGTTATGGTTCCGCATATGTCCGTTGACATTGATTGTGGAAGGTTTCGAAGCTTTGGATTGAGAATTGTACGCAAGAGTAAATAAAGTTTTCAAGTTCAATTACCGGTATTCTTTCCTCAAGGAAATTTAAAACTATTCTTTAAATATTTGCGGGAAAAAAATCACCCCTGGTTTCTAACACTAGTATTCAAAGTGGCCGTTGTTCCTTTGAGTAGACACTGTGGGAAAGATATACAGTATATTCAAAAACATAGTACAAAACTTGATATTTCTTATGATGAATTCACCTACACCATTAACAAGAACATGGTTAAATTTAAGACTTAAATCAACGCCTTCTGCCTCAAAGACAGAAACCAAAGACAGACTTGGATATAACAAATTCTTTTTAATTTGATGTTTTTCTTTTCGATGCCCAGGTGTCAATGGAATCGAACATCAACCAAACCGTGTGTCAGTGTAATTATCTGACCACATTCATGGTCAACAAATAACAATCTATATTACCATGGGGAAACTGCGTCCTTGAAGACGACATTAACGAGATCACAGCCATGGATTTCCAATTATTTCGATCAATGAAACCTCTCTTCGTGATCGTGAAATGTATATGCGGGATCCTATACTATTAGCAGGGATTTACCGTTTAATCTTACGATGGGTGATCAGAATAAAGATAATAGCCACCTACAACAATTTTACCAATTTTTTCAAAGCAACACTAACTTTAGTTCAGTCTTAACTTTTTATATCCCAACCCATGCTGTAGGTAGGTAGGTTTGTAGCTGGCTAGGTAGGAAGGTAGAAATGACTATACCCAGGTTCGTTCAGATGATGATGAATATGCACATAAAACTTTTACAGCCTCATTTTCATTTTCGATCGAAAGTCTCCTTTTCAGAAGATTAATAAATACATACACCTATACACATACATACATACATACATACATACATACATACATACATACATATGTACACCCATACACCCATACACCCATACACACATACATACATACATACATACATACATACATACATACATACATACATACATACATACATACATACATACATACATACATACATACATACATAACTTTTTCGTTGCCATATTTTCCGTTTACGATCAAGTGTCAGTAATTCAGATACCTTAGCATTTAAATCTGTTGTTTTAAATTGGTTCACTTTGTTAGGAAATAAGCAAGACGATACTTTAGAGGACAGTTTACCATTCTTTGTTGGAAAGCGTTTTCTTCGAAGTTCATCTAACGGCTTTAAAAGTAAGTACAATGGATACCTTGAATGGCCTACACTTAAGTTTTATAAATTATGACAAAATTAGCGTCATGATTTTCGAGGTAAAATTTGCTATATTGATTAAAAATGCATTTCCTCATAAAAAAACCCATCAAATAGCTTTGAATTTTGCCATAAGACCCCTTGATGACCGAACAACAATGTAAGATTGTATTTTAGAGGGAGTTTTTGTTGTTTTGGTAATGGTCTTATTTTCAGAAACCTCTCTTCCGAAGTTTTTAAATTTTGTAAATATGTCCACAGGGGTATAACTTAAGCCTTATAATATATATTGACACAGCAAAGATTGATTTTGTGGACCAATTTTAGCCACTTTTGCAAAATTGCTTTATTGAGAAACCACTCATCCCGATTTTATTGTCACATTACCAGGGGATGACATAGCAAAATATGCGAGGCTGTGTATTTTACTAAATCTCCTTTGTCATCTATGGTATATCAACGTTCCCTCCATTCATTGACGTCATTTTACACTGTCTAGTCATGCAACTGGCAATTGTAAATTCAGTATATTCCATTTACTTATTTAAGTAAGAAATTTGTCCACAGACTTGGGCAATCTCAATGAATCATGGCTCCGGCAGTCATAGATAAATTTATCATCCTGCCGTGATGATGCATTTGGTTTCAAAATAATTCGCCCGTACTGACTAGCAAAGAGCCACTGCTCGAAGAACCAGTGCAATAAATCTCTCTGAATGTATTAAAATGATCATTTGTGGATTTACAGCATTTAATCAATTAAATTGTGTACATCTGATGTTTCTTGCAATCAAGGATTATGACATAGACTCTATGATTATGACTATCATGGTGATGCACTTTGATGTATAGTACAGTTTTATTTAACCACATAGGATCAGAATATGTAAATCTAATTATTATTCATTTATTATTTTTAACTATATTTTAGTCATTAGTCGTAATCTTGCATTTTACTAAGGTTTTCACCAAAGACTAGTCGACTCTTTTGTATCACAAATCATTCTCATGAATGAGTATTACCGGGGAATGTCTCAAAAAATGGTAATATCTCATTGGATAGTTGCATTTACATGAGTGATACAAGGTTGTTAAACGGAGACAAAAAACTTGTCTTATATATTAATAGGTACAATTATTTTCTTTGTGACAGTACCAAATCGATTATTATAATGAAACATTACGTGCTTCTATATATGACAACAGAAAAGGATAATTACGTATAACTCATACGGAGGTTATGCTACAGCTTTATGTCGTACAAGATCTGACTAGATCAACTCAAAGTTATATTGGTTGTCATAATTGAAAGCATTTACTCGTAGTTTTACACTGTATTGAATTTCTTTAAAAAGTGATGTATTTGTTGTAAAGTTTGTTGTTGACAAGTGCGTCTAGAAGGAACAAAAACACGAGTTATTGACTGTTTCAAATATGTAAGTGTACTATTAGTGACAAGAAGTTATGTAGAATTTGCACCAGGTCAATTTGTTTTTCACAATTAAAGCTGTCTTTATTTCTGGAGACATTGCGTAGATTTTCAAAACACATATTGTACATACACAAGTGTGGGTGTCTTTAGAAGTTTGTTTATTTGTTTGTTTTGTTGATTTTGTGGTGTGTCTGGGAACGTCAAGAACTTCTGGGAGAGGATTGAAGAATCTCACGATGAAGCTGAGGAGTAATTAGTGTTACGGAATTAAACCGTGTAGAAACCATTTATAAATGTAGTCCTCCTCACACCCTCCCAAAGAGGCAACCACTAATACGACGAGAGCAACGATGGAAACGTTTCCATCTCTGCCTATATTTTACGACTGTGTTCTACCAGAGAATTTTACCAAAACACTTTTGATAATTGTTGACCAAAAGGACAGCTTTTTGCGTAGGCTACAGCTTTTGATCAAAATTTTGAGAAACATTTTAAAAAGAAATATTTGGACCTGAAAAAAATGTGTGGGTTATATCTTATAACGATGACGAATATTGACAATGGCACGCAAAGAGTGAAACGATTCATTTCTTAGAGAGCTATAAGAATACCTTATCCAACTATATAACTCAATAGAGGAGGACCATGCCGTAGCAAGGTGAATCTAGTCTGTTTCATGGAAGTCTCACAATTGATCCGTCAGTTGTTTGTTTGCTTATTTACTTGTTTGTTTTGTTAATTATTTGGGTTTTTCTGTCTTTTTTAGCTCCACTGTCAGCGACGCGGCGCTTATCGAATCGGTTGATTTTCATCCATTGTCCATCCGTTGTCCGTCAACAATTGCCTTCTCCTCTGAAACCGCAAGTCCGATTGCTTTGAAATTTGATATGCAGTTCATTTAGGGTGACCTCAGTTAGGTCTGTTCAAATCGTGGTAAATTTGAATATTTGTATTTTGGGGGGCATTTTTCGTAGTTTTTGTTTAAAGAATCCTCTCTGAAATCCCATGTCCGATTGCTTTGAAATTTGATAAGCTTATGCAGTTCATTTAGGGTGACCTCAGTTAGGTAAAATTTGAATATTTGTATTTTGGGGGCATTTTTCGTAGTTTTTTGGTTAAAGAACCTTCTCTGAAACCCACTTGTCCGATTGCTTTGGAATTTGATATACAGGTCACTTGGGGTGATCTGTTAGTTTTGTTCAAATAATGGTGAAATAAACTTAAGTTTATGCAAAATTGTATTTCTCTAGGCCTAAGGCAATTTTTGTTATCTTTGTTTAAAAAAATCTTTAAAAAGTAGACATGTTCTCAGGGATGATCTCATTTAGATATGTTCAAGTTATGATGAAATCTTAAATTGTGTATTTTTGCAGCTATTTTTTACAGTTTTTGCCAGGCCATCCTGAAATGAACTATAAAACTTTAAGATTTCCGCCTTTTTCATCAACACGTGTCACAAATAGTTATTCTCTACATAACTCAGGGGATCTATATCGGCTTTAAGTCGCTTGTTTTCTTTTTTGACCGTGTTTTTCTATGTTTTTATTTTTTTATTTGTTTTATTTAATTTTACTTGTTTTACTGTTATTCAGCCAGGGTTCCCTGTGTTATAGTCACTTTGCTGCAATGCGCTTTGCGCCGACGTTCCCCTTAGACGTGTGTATATTTACACGTGTTTGTTTTACGTGTAACAAACGAGTAGCCGCAGAGCGGAATTGAAGCTAGCAAGTGACTGTGGTGCAGTACACAGTACAACATTGGACATTCCGAATGCCTGTGCCGCCCTCGGCTGCGGCTGCAGTGTTTTCGTGGAGCCACGTCAGTGTTTACGTGATGTGGGTCGAAGTTCAAAGGTCACTTGCGCTGCTGTTGGTTTTCTGCGACAATGGCTGAAGTCAGAGCAGACTGGGCGATCTTCATCGCATTCTCAGCGGTGATCGGTTCTCTTGTCTTTTTCCAGTCAGGTATGACTTCATTAACTTAATGAATGACAACCCCTACGGTCCCTTTTTTTCATCGTTATATTCCAGTTTCATGCAGTTGACACTGACAGTGACAAGGTATTACTATCATGTCAATGGTTAAATTTGCCTTTACGTGAAACTTGGATTTCGACATTTGTGGATGGAGCTTTTTTTCCGCTGTCGTCACGTTTAGCATGATTAATTTGGTAGTAATTTGGCGTTTTCATAGCTCACGGGCGTGTGTTTGCGTCCTGGGTTTGCGTGTATGGTGCACGGTGCGGCGCTAAGTTACTAAGATTATACGCCCTGAGTTGCGCCCGGGCCCGCGCGCCGTGGGATTATCTATCTATTAATTGTTCTGGCGTGTGTGAGGGTCTGTGGAAGCGTAGCCGAACTGTTAGCCCTGCGTACCGTACTGTGGGAGGCCGTATAACGCCGGGAACACACAGCACGGTACGCAGGGCTACCGATCTATAAAACATCACAATATTTAACTTGCCCCACGACTCCAAGGGACCCCTGGGACACGACAACAGCACGATTTATATTCTCAGATGCCTAACTTCACATAAACAGGGCTGTATTCTATCTGAAAGGCACCGGTTTGATTTTCCTGTATGCATGCAATTAGCCTATCGATTATACTAAGTATTGTTTGAACTTGCAAATAATAGCATCATCAATCAAAAACATATATGTATCTAGAATTGAACAGAATATTTCTCCAAAATGCAGAAAAAAATGGTTAAATGGCAGTCAAGTCATTCAGTGCCGGCCATTACATTTTTAGAGATCAATAATTATCTGTGACCACCTAACTTATGTATTCTAATACTAGAATACATAAGTTAGGTGGTGCACAGATAATTATTGATTAGGTATACTTCAAAAGGTCAACAAGGTATCCAAGTTGTACAATAAAACAAATTTGTTCTCAGTGAGAAGGATAGTGGATGGTTGGCAGCACAAATCAGTGTTCTAGGAAATTACACTCCATAACCTTTTTAAAGGTATACAGTCACCTGTAATCTAAATGTGCCTATAGTCAAATGGGCGTTCATAGGTATTCAAATACTAAATGGCGTACGACAAGGTGATGTTTTATCACCTACGTTATTTTCTGTATACATCAATGATTTAGCAGTGAGTATCAATGACTTACGTTTAGGGATCCCAGTTAATGATTTCAAGGTGTCTATTCTTCTATACGCAGACGATATTGTCATTTTAGCCGAAAATGAAGATAATTTACAATCAATGTTGTCAGTTGTTCATAATTGGTGTTTAAAATGGCGTATGGTAGCTCATGATTCTAAATCACAGGTCGTTCATTTTAGACCAACTCATATTCAACGTAGTACTTTTCACTTTTGCCTCGGAAACAAAGTTCTTACATATACAGATAAATATAAGTACCTTGGGGTTATTTTTCATGAGCATTTGAATTTTGACTTTACTGCGTCTACACTTGCTGACTCTGCTGGAAGAGCCCTGGGTGCCATAATGTCTAAATTTTCCCTCCTTAAAGACATGGGGTTTGGTACATACTCGCATTTATTTAATGTAGGAGTTGTTCCCATTATGGATTATTGTAGTGGAGTATGGGGATTTAAGAAATTCAGGTGCTGCGATTCAGTCCAAAGTAGAGCGATTCGTTTCTACCTTGGGGTTAATCGCTTTGCTCCCATTCACGCCATTACTGGAGATACGGGATGGGCCTCTTCACGGGAGAGACGGAAGTTGAATATGATAAGAATGTGGAACAGGTTACTTGTGATGCCTGATAACAGGCTCACGAAGAAAGTGTTCATTTGGGATCTTAACATTAATAATAATAACTGGTCCTCAGAGGTTTATGATGTTTTCAATGAATTAGGGAGGGCTGACATATTTGATTCTGTCGAATATCATGTAATCTGTCAATGGTAAAGGACCTATTATATAGTCACACTAAATGGGAATGGGCTAGCTCTGTACAGAGCAAACCCAAGCTACGTACGTACGTAACTTTTAAAGAGACCTATGTCCTGAAGAGTACCTAAAGGTAAATCTGTGTCGGAGCCAGAGGTCTCTCATTGCTCAGTTGAGATCAGGTACGCTCCCCTTGCGTATTGAAACGGGTAGATTTCAAGACCTAGACGTAGAAGATAGAATTTGTGAATTTTGTGATTTGCGTACCCCAGAAACGGAAACGCATTTTCTGTTTTACTGTAAGGCATATGACCATCATCGTAGAATATTATATGACAAAATTATAGAAAAATTAGCAAACTTCAGTGACTTATCAGACCCTGAAAAGTTAAAATTTTTATTTACAAATTGTTGTAGACCGTTAGCACGCTTTGTTGAAGCAGCTTATACTGTCAGGAAAACTTTTTTGTATCACCAGTGCTAATTTATTGTACTTTACTGCTTTGAAGTGACCTGTAAGCCCGTGTGGGCTGGTTGCACGTATTGTATTTTTACAGTTTTGCATTTTGTATTTTGTCTCAGTTGCAGCGGAGAGCTGCGAGTGCAAATGTCACTATAATAAATATCCATACCATATTCAAAATGCCCATGTGAGGGTGCTGTTTTTAAAAATCGGCCATCCGCTTAAAATCTATGATTGGTTAGATTTTTACTTTCCATGGTATACTGGCAAAATTGGAACAGGTGACAGTATACCTTTAAGGGTCTTTTCCTTTTGTGTAACTGAAACAATATAACTCGTAACGTTTTACATGAGAATAACAATGGAACCCATCATCTCTTTCCTTGCTATCACATCTGAGACAAAATCTGTCATTCAAAGGTATCGTGCTTTACTTTCAGACGGCACCGGCTTGCTGCATATCTTAGTTTTTGCACTGCTGTGTCTTGGAGTGACAACTTTTGCAGTCCACATATTCAGCAGCTACCTCGGAAGCTTCTTCAAAAGTTCAAGAAAAGAGAAAGAGAAGAAAGAGTTCAGTGAGTATATATGTGTGAATTATGATTTTTGCAGTTCCAAGGAAAAATATCAAGGGCTGCTTACACTAAATAGAGACATACAATACCGGGTTTAGTCCTATATACTGCTGCAGATCACAGTCTCATGCAACAGTTTGCTGTTGTATACCCACCTAGTCCTGTCCCGAGACTGAATGACATGTCCCTGGTGAAGGTCACACATGGTCAACATGGACATAAGGTAAATCATTCACTTTTGTACAAACAGCAAATGACTTCGTAAAGTGCATGATAGGAATTTATACCAGCTCAATTTTCAATCCAGGTATTTTTCAAAGTTTTTCACACTGCACACCATATTAATGAATATTCATATTAAATGAGATGGTTCAGAAAGGTATATCAGTCACTCATGTTTTCCTAGTGGTGCATGCATTGCAATTTGCTCTAGAGCATTACAGACACCAGCCAACTGAGATTTACCTTAGTATCAGCATTCTGCATCCACTGTCTTTATTTCAATCACATTACAAACATCTAGAGTGATACAATACAAGCATGCTGAAGAGATGAAGTGCTCTTGGAATGGTCACCATTGGAATATAATCCAAGACACACTTAACACATGACAAATTTCCATTTAAAACCGTTTAAAACAAAATTTGCTCCCAGTTTTACTTTCATACTAAAATGAATTACATCTGCTCTGTCAATGCAACAAACAAATATTGTAAAATCTTCAGGAAAAAAATGGTGTGCCTCACGTTTGCCACAAAAACTACACCAGCGGCAGCTAGCAATGTTTTAATCTACTTTTCATGATATACCCGAATTTACTTCAATGCAAAGTTATCACAAATATGCATATAGCATAAATTATAGAAAAAAAGACAAAATATATATTTCCAACAAATGCATGTCCTTATGTCAGGAAACAGCAATATCTTGAGGACAAGATTATTGACCAAGCACTTGGATAAAGTGTAGAGAGTAATTTGTTAACATTGATTTCATGCTTTGCTTAAAAAAGTTTTTCAAAAATCAGCAAAAGTAAATTTAGCAGTTGTCAGCCCTAGTTTCTGAATTCTCCACTGAAAATTGAAACTAAATTGAAAATGTTTCATTTAAAAAAGTCTCAAGGTAGTATGCGCCTTGATAGCAAAATACTTAAACTTTTGCACAAACTTTCCTCAAGGAACATCTCAACCATTCTCTTTCGAAATTAAGAATGAAAACCGGGATATCACCATGCAAGGTTTGATACTAGAGAAACAAATTACAAAAATCTGCCAATATTTAAAGTTCGAAATGGCCACCATCCCTGTTTCAACTCTGTGAAGGAAATAAAATTTGTGCAAAACATAGACGATGAAAAGTTTTCTCACACTAAGAGCTTCAAAATGACCCCTCACAAGTGATAGATCACTTAGAACTGAAAAAGCTTTAAAGTCTGAGTACCTGACCCCGAGGCGCATTCTATCTTTATAAATTCACTGCTATTTCTTCATTCACTTATTCTTTCTTGTCAACAGAGGAATATGACAAGGGTGAATTGGACAAACACAGAGAGGAATCTAGGAAAAAATTACAAGAGAATCATTTTAAAAAGGTAAGATTTTTCTAGATTTTGTATGTGTCATTTTCTTTGCGCTGTAACGTTCAACCATATTACCATAATAATAAAACACAAGCTATATCGATAAGGTTCAAAGATAATAATTAATAGTGTGATTTGTAATTGTAAAAGATCGCATAAAATAGGGCCATACTTTTCATTGATGCAGTGTGATGCTTTTTGTGTGTTTTGTAAAAAGTAAGTGTGAAATATAGGTATCTTGCCATCATCAACAGTTTGATGGCCATCGATAAAATTCTCTGTCATATTGTTATGAACTACAACAATGCATTAACTGCAGGTACTTAGAGATTGCTTTCCAAGCACAAGCAGGCTTGCCACCATTGATTTCATATTCACACTCTATACTGCTTGAAATATGGCACAGCTTGGCAAGACTGAAGAGAGGACTGTACTCACACCAATTTTTTTTTACAAATCAGCATAAGTCTAGGGGGTCCAGTGGTTTCAAGAGGATACAGTAAAACTCCCTAGGAAAAATAAAATGTTTCCATTATTGACAATATGCCCAGCATTCCCTAAGCATTGCCAACAATTTTGTAATTGGTGCAAAGCTCTCAAATGAGAATATATGGTCTTACGTTGACATTTGGTTTCCGCTCTCAAGGCAGCAGAATATGACGAAAGGATTACTCAACCAAGGAGGCTGGCTAAAGAAAAGGAAAGGGAAGAGCAATTTTACAAATTCCTTGGACCAGCATGGAAAGGTGAAGGACATAAATTAGGGGTGAGTCAGTACAAAGTTGTATTTGAATGTGAACTGATCATTATCATGTAATCTCATTGCATCATACATGTATATGGCTGTGTGTAATGGACAAGAAGTTCTCATACAGTCCTATAGGATTGACTAACAAAACAGTACTTGAATATAATGTTTGCTCAGTTCAAAGGGACGTTACTCTTCTTTTTGTTTTATGTGCCACAAAATTCCTGTGTTATTATGATGTGCACTGATGAAGACAGATGAAAACTAAATCTTCAAGTGTGACTGGTTTTTGCTTGTTTAATGTGTAACTGAAAGTAATCTTGAATGAATGCACAATATTGTCAGTGCTTTTAAGTCTTCTCACAAATGACAACGGTATTTTCACAAGAAAGGTATGTATCAACTGAAATGCAGCCAAATGCAACTCTGTAGAGATGCTGCCAGTGTTGTGATGTTTGTGCAGTGCTACCTGTTAAGTAATGGAATTTCCACAAGTACTGATGCTGAAATGACTCCTGGAAAACCAGCGGATATACAAGGAGAGCTAATGCCTTCTGTAAGCCGACACATACCAAGCCAACACATGTTAGGTTTTATTTCAGACTGGATGACTTCACCTAACAGTCTAACCTTCATGTCTAGAATGCCAACCAAACATCACAACAAAGCTGTACAGTTGTGCTAGACTCTCATCAGTGTTGTCATGACAATCACATGTTTTGACATTTCATTCACTGCCATGCAGACAAACACAGATGAAAAAGATGTCAAGGTCACAAGGAGGTCAACAGGGTCAAGTAAGGACGCGGCTGCAGCTAGAGTTCTTCCAGAATCTGTCACCTCTGTAGCTCAACCACCAGTTGAAATAAAAGAAAAGAGAGAAAAAAAGGTACAGCTGATGATGTTATTGTCTTGCCATATCAATTTGTTGCTTTCTGTTGGTGTGGAGTTCATTGTTTTCATGCAAATCTTTGATGTTTGTGGCTTACAGAATCTACTTTTCATGCATTTTGTAATGTGGTGATTTACAACAAAACCTGTAACTCAGTCATCAACAATGCTTTTAAATGATGTATCACGGAAAGTTAAATTAATAATGTGTTTTGATTGTTCTGTTGATTCTTACTCCAATGATGAGAAAGTTTGTTTGTTTGTTCACATCTACTCTACAGAGAATAATTCTTCCAGAAGAACCTGCTGAAGGATCTCCCCAGGTAGGGATTTGCTAGTCAGATGGTCTTTTTTTCAGTGTTATTTTCCATTTACCATATATTTAAGGTAGAATGTGCTTCAGAGACCGACACAGACTCACAAACTTTCACAATACATGTTTACCACCGATTCGATTTTGAGCATTCACAGTCAAAATAGTAAACCCTAAATCACAAGAAAACCATTTAAAAAGGAGGAGAATATTATATGGCTAAGTTGACTTTTCTTCAATTTCAGAGTATAACCATAGCTTTAAAGTCACCACTTGGTAGAGTTCATAAGAGGAGATTCTTGTACACACATAAAATTCAAGTAAGTAATGGAATAATTTTGTTTTTCATGTTTCAGGACAACTAATTTTTTCACTTTGATAATCACTTAGTCATTCATCTGACCTATCAGCTCAACAGATGCTTTTTGAATTTTCTTTGTACATTCTGTGTATGCACCACCGCCAACATGTGTGGAAATCTTGAGATTTTTTTCTGATGCTACACTTGTATGACCGAAGTGACAATGGAAATTTACAGTGCTGTTTAACCTGTTCACCCCAATTCCCTGTTAACAGATCAACATTCATCATTGATAACAATGGGTTTGGGCCATACCATTGTGGTGAAAGGATTAAAGTACCAATAATACAATTTTCTTTTCTCATACTTCTAAGAATGTGTCCATCAATGTAATGCAGCCGATCACATGTGAATATTTGTGATCAAACTTAACCAGCACTGTAATTGTATACAACCATAATGATAGCAGTATGTGTGCATCTCCTTTTAGCATATAACTTGAAATCATTTTCACACAATAAATTAGTTAAGGGACCGTCTCAGATTGTCGCAGAAGTTCAAAAAGCGAATTCATTCGTTTAGGGGGGAGGGGGTTTGACCTCCATTCAATTAGTGAACTTCACTTTCGCACTTTTATTTTGTGATCACAAGTTTTCGTGTGTTTATTTTAAATTAAAGAAAACTGCACACTCGCGCCAACAAATTTGTAACCGTTTCCATCTCGTTTGTGCCCAAAACACAATTTACCGATAGTAACATTGTATCCTAAACCTTTCATTCATCAAATTAAACAAAGACAAAAGTATCATTTTTTTTAAATGTGCTATTTATAAGCGTCTCCAACCACCAGATGTCTCACTTGTTATGCACCTGGTCATAGTCATTTAATATGATTGAACATGCCTGGGCCCCCTTGCCAAAGTTTCTCGCTTATTTACCACCCCTACCAAGTACAAATTGCGTGTTCGCAGAGACAAAGAACAGATGCAAAAAGGAAAGTAAAATAAATGAAACTTTTATGCTGTAAAATGCCCTGTTAGTACTCAAATCTGATCAATTACTTTAATTGTAATGTGACATTGGGAATGCGTCTTTAGTAGCTATAGCAAATGCAACATTGCACTCTCAGGCAGACATGAACATTTCGCACTTTTGAAGTTTCGTTTAGGGGGAGGGGGAGGGGGTTTTGATCTAAACGAATTAATTTCGTTTCTTGAACTTCTGCGACAATCTGAGATTCTAAGGTAGAATGTGCCTTGGGGACAGATATTCGAACTCTCAAACTTTCCAGTTGTTTTCTTATCTACCACTTATGGAGGCTCATTTTGAAGCGCTTCGGAGAAAGAAATGATTTCACTCTTAGTTTTTTGACAATAAAAAAATTTTCCCCATAGAGTTAACACAGGGATGGTGGCCATTTGAATTTCAAATATCCGTAAATCTTGATTAATTTGTTTCTCTTGTACAAACTTTGCACGGTGACCCCTGATTCTTATTCTTGATTTTGAAAGAGAACAGTTGAAAGATTCTTTGAGGAAAGTTTGAGCAAAGGTGTAAGTCTTTCACTTTTGAGGCGCATACTGCCTTAAAAAGCCTGGACAAGATGAAGCTGTTATAGTGATGTTTTCCTGTGTGCTTACAGATTTTGGTAAATTACATGATCACACTTGGTTTCCACCCTAAGATCTACTGTATCTGTACAACATATCCAAGGAAGTGCATGACCAATGACCTGGAAAAGACCATGGAAGACATTGGTCTGACAACAGACATTGCATTAGTCATAGAAGAAAGAGAAGAGACAGATAAGGACTAGCTCTGTTTTCATCAATCATCTTTCATTGACGGACATTTTGACTCGTTTTTAGCTTTTCAGGGGAGTATTCTGCAAATATCACCATTTAGTTTGGCAAATCTACAGTATCTTGTGGAAAATGTTTTGCAAACTATGCAGAAAGGCAACTGTCCACACTTCTTTTTTGCAAAAATCAATATTTTAGCAGAGGATGGCATCTGCATTTGATGTAGAACATATCAAGTTCAACGTTTTTCCCTTGGTTTAAGAGTAGCCAAACATTCTCTTCAGTGTCTTCATCTCATGTTTCAGGGGAGATATTCATCATTTCCTGAGCAAAGTAAAGTGAGCAAACAACTTCTAATTCTGCAGTTCATTATCTTTTCATCAAAATTGATGGAATAGAAAATTATAATTATAACGTTTACAAGTTTCTACAAGTCCTGGGGTGTGTATCCCAAGTTAAGCCATCTAGCTATTTATAATCAAAACAATTTATCCATTGATTTGATTTGTTGTGTGCTATCTCTGCAGTGACTGATCACTCTCTGTATTAAAACTTACAGACGATTCTTTTATATCGCCATAGAAAGCACATGTATGACAGCCAACTAGCAGTATAATGATCTCAGATGTCCAAGGATATTGATAGAATGTTTACTTCTGTTTGCAGTAGATATCATATAACATCTCTTAGCTGTGACAGTGTAAGTTAAGGTCTATGACAGTATGAAAATGTGCCTGTTCTATTGCTTATCAGTCCTGTTAATTGATGTTCATTGGAAGAGACAAGAGTTAACGGATTGAACTGCATTTATAAGGTTGGGCTGTCCTTCAGCTTGTTGCAATAAAATATACAACCGACTTTGCTTTCCAACTTGTTTGCATATATTTGAGATCATCTTATAAAAATTACAAATCCAGAACAATTTGGCAAATATGATGCCCCCGAGAAAATAACCCATCCAAAAGACATGTACCAGTTTTGTCATTTATTTTTCTTCATAGACTTTCATAATTCATGTTTTGACATTATTTATTTTCTTATTCTTGACTGTGGTCAACCCTATTTCATGAGTTTGTGACTCCCTTTCTTCATTGGCTACATTGTACAGTCAGTCAATGTTTGTATCTTTTTGATTAGGAGAAACAAATTGGCACTCAAGTGCTGCGCTTGATTTCACAACACTCCGAGATGGTTCATCACCCTGACAACAGAGTTTTTGCAATCATAAATATCACATTAATAATTAATAATACCATATGTGACAGATTTCAAGCTAGGTTAGCCTCAATAAAATGTCGCTGATGCTGTTTATCATTCTTCCTGTTTTTGTATTTTTTTTAATCTGCTCTTTCCTTAATGTTTTGACAGAATGTCAGCATTGCCTAGCTGAGAATGTTAACCTGCAGGCATACATAACTTTAATGATAAAATATATGAAGCAACAAATGCTAAATGTTGCTCTCTGCACTGTTTGATACATTACAATGTATCAATGTACAGTATATATACATTGTTGATACATTGTATCTTCAAGTGAAATATGCAGGGATAAATAATTTCCATATTGAGATTATGCAAGTTTAGCCATTTCATCATCCAAATTTTCTCTCATGCATTTCTGTTGTTTTCCTCGGTAGCATAATAAATTAATATAATGAGCATGAAAGTCAGGAAGTAGCTGTTTTTTCTGACGTGATTAATAGTGCATGTACAAGCACAAACACATCATTAAGTCTGAGTAATTTCCTTCTTGATAAGTTGCCATCTGACCTATGACCTTGCATAAATATTTAAATTGTGATGCTCATCCAGCAATAAGGCCAGACATCATGCTCAGTCTTGCAAATGAAAGAATGTGTTTAAATGAAGGGATGTTCATCAAGTCTTCCCACGACTGTACACATGGTATTTGTGTTGTTCATCACATCTTCCCATGACGGTGTATATTCGATTGTACTCATGGGGATTTGTGTTTGAAGAAGCAAATTACAAACTAACATGATTAGGGTTAGACTGCCTGCCAGAACATTGTTCCATGCATAATAGATTAATACACAGGCACAATGGATATCGAGTTACATGGTGAACAAGTCGTAAGACAAATTATTAATGAGAACCATCGTAGTGACAGCCAATGATGATTTTTTTACCATATTAAAGGAATAATAGCGCTAACTTTTGATAACATTTTCATTACTTTTGTTGTCAAAAACCAGAACAATATACTCATTTATTGAAAATGTATTTGAATACGTCGTATTAGCCTTGCCGGTGCAATTCATTACATCAAATATGCAATACTTCTGAGGACAGATAAATTCTTGATTCAGTCGTCAATAATATTAGACGTTGCACACCTACACGATGCATTGACTAGTTTGGGAAGACAAGGCATTTCAACCAACCCGATGGAAATCAAATTTTGTTTTGGTCTTTTACACAATTGTGTCCTATAATTTTACATACACAATCCTTACATCTCTAGAAGTGAACCTGGACCATAAGGCCTCCATGGCAAGACTAACAAGTTTCATTCACTGCATTTGTACACAACTTATAGAGTGATTTGTGCAATTCATTCCAATAAGGAGCCGTCATTATTTAGGGCCTGGGGGTCACTCAAAAAATTGAAAACTTATAAAGGGTTGGTCAAAATGGGGGGAGGAAGAAGGGGGTAAAACACCTCTCAGGTTGCACCATTTCACACATCAATTTCTCAAAATTTTCGATGCGAGAGGAGGACACTCCTCTGGTGCTCTCCCCTTGAGGTATTCTAACAGTTTTACTTGTAAAATACTAATCAAAAGTACATCTCAGATTACACAGACTACATCATTCCATTACATACATCAACGTCTCAAGTTAATTCAGAGGATCTAGGGAAAAACTGAACTGTTGTGAATCAATCCTTCATTATCACAGAAACATATATTTTTGTTGACTTCAGTTCAATAACCACACCGTATTCGGGCTTGTCATTAGAAGCTGACAGCTTGACAAATGATAGAAACAGGTTATAGATTTTCCATTTCTGCGTATTCTTTGGTCTTCAGTCTCTGGAAAATTGAGAACTGTTTTTTACAAAATGTATTGTCATTGCTTGGTTGTTGAATATTGTGACTCAAACACTGATCATGCAAAAATGTAATAAAATTATCAGTGTTCAATGTCATTATCAAACAATTGAAACCCCTCTCAGATTGCACCTTTACACACATCAATTTCTCAAATACGAGAGGGCGACCCCTCTCGTGCTTTCCCCTGGGGTGTTCTAACAGTTTTACTCAATAAAAAAAAATTAAAAACGCCTCTCAGATTGCACCAGACTGCACCATTGCACACATCAATTTCTCAAAATTTTCCACGCAAGATACTACTCGGAGACAGCCCCCTTTGACATTTTCCCCTAAACCTCCCATGTGTTCTGCCCTCCCCCTCCCCCGTACTTTCAAATTCTGCCCAGTCAGATATCCTCGTGAAAACCGTCATGATACGCATGCAAGCTAAACAATACTACATGGTTATATACTGGTTATAGCATAAGCTTTTATATCTGTATTTTGTTGTCACTTTGAATTTCTTTTTGTTGGTTTCACCTTTTTCAACCATAATGAGATGAGCGATGATAATCTAGCAGGGTGCATCAGGATTTAAGCTCTTTATTATTGCTGTATTATTGTAAATTTTACAAATACATGTATCACGGTGGTATTGGTATTAACTTTTCTAAGTGGTGGGGGGTCAGTCAAATTTTCTCAAATTCATCAGAGTTTCAGGTCAAATTCCTCCGCCCCCTCCCCAAGGCCGTAAATAATGACGGCTCCTTTACTCTATTCAAATCTTGAGATTTCTTATTTCCACGTTGTAAGATACATATCCGTCCAGCTTTATGTTTGATTTTCTCAATTCCAGTGCCAAGGTTCACTTCTTCACAAATAATCCAAATATCCCCAACTTTTATGGCCTTGAAGGACGTATGTCGAATATTCCAAGAGATTCTTATCTGTGGAAAGATAACGTTACCATGCATAAACTTGTACAAAGGGATTTTTAAAATGCTGTTTTATTTACTTATAAGACCGTTTTAGTAAAGATATCAGAGGTAGCTTCTCTAGGCCTACATAGCTTGTAAATGGTATCAATGATACAAAAGAGTTCCGAGTCGTTAAATTTACTGATAAGAAACTGCAAACAGTGCCATTCGGCTGTGTTTATGGACAAAGAGGAGATATACTTCGGTAAGTTTGCGAGACATTTTCAGAAAAAATAGTATTGCCACTTTCACTTTCATATTTTACATAAAATTCGGCAGCTTTGTCTTCGTAATGGCTTTTTCAGAGCGCCATGCCAGTGGAGAAGACTAGCGCCCTCAACGGCGATTTTAAATGACCCTTCTAAGCAACGGAGTTCCATGTCGTCAAGGAAGTAAAGCCATAAAGAGGATGTCACAATGTATCAAAGACTAGGGGCAGTAAATAACTCAGCCAATCATGAGGTATCTTAATAGCTACTTAAGTTTTTTCTTAATGGCTACTAAAGTTGTTTTTTAACTTAACTTATCTACCACGGCATTCTGCACAGAATTACGATTTTGGGGTGAAAAGTAGAAGCTGTTATTAACTACACCCCTCTGGCTACAAATTTAGAGATCTCCAACCGTCAAGTTTTCTCTATTCCGATGTGGCATAATGGCCTTCTCCCCGTTACTTTAGCTTACACTCTTAACCAACTTAGTTTTAAAGGTTCTTTTTATTGAGGAAAAGTAAAACATGTATTCCACCGAGGAACACCTGAGTTTGTTGGACACTTTTTTGTCTCGAACAGCTTTCTTGGTACAAGGCTACTCCTTTGAAAACTGGAGATTTTAGCCATGTAACTCGGTCCATGGCTTTCCAAAATAAAGCCCCAGGTAACGGGGGAAAAAGCTTTGTTGCTTACTGGGAAAAATCAAGTTGCCTTTCAGAGAATAACACAGGTGTTTTGTTGCGCTAGGTGTAAAACGTGCCATCCTCTGGCTCTGATTCAGACATCTGTCCTTTGGTAAGTGCCGTAGGGCCCTCACGATTCTTTCACTCATTTGACCTTCTGTTTCTTTCTGTGAGAGAGTGGACGAAGTGATCATCATTGAAATCCGTAATAAATAGGGCTTGAATGACCGGCCCCTATGACTCGTAATTGCATAAGTCAGGTATTGGGCAAGGTATTTGCCGTATTTATTATCATACTACATGTATTTGTAACGGATTTCCCCTGTGCTCATCCCCAACTGCTTCATAGGCGCCATCAAATATGACCAAAATTTCAATGATACAACAAGAAATTGTGACATTCCAGCTTTTGGCCATACAAATTTGACGTGGGCACTATCCGGTTCAGGCCCCGAGAACCGGATAGTGCCCACGTCTATGAATATTCAGCGTGAACGAGGGCGATAAAATTACAAAGAATGCTCCGGATAAGGCTGGCAGGAACGCAAACAAATTACCTCCTCTAAGTCCCAAATTCTACCCTTGGCTCTTCCAAGTATTTCTCTGCACTCCCACCTGGTCATGATCAGTCCACAAGGATTGGATTTTTCGATAGTTGAGAACGGCGACACCGAACGATGTGTCCATTGTCCATTGAGTTGAAACGGATACTAGCAAACTATTAAAAGTGCATGTTATGTTGTAAAATACCAAAGTCACCTTTTTGGACGAAAATGAAAAGAAATACGTTGCGACACACGATAATTTCGAGTATTTAAGCCCCACAGTCCCTCAAACCACTGCCATACATGAACGCGCTCGCGTATGTTCTTACACTCTAAACTGACATTGAATGGTATGCATTACACGTCAGCGACGAGTGCTACGCTTGCGATCGTGTCGATCGGTACGACGGTAAGCTTATGACATGAATCAATGGTCCAGTTCAAGTTACTTGAATGACTGTTATACAAAACTGTTTTGATGTTTTCTGCTCTGTTGTGGACAAGGGTCCGGCATTCACTGGTGCAGAACATTTCGGCCAAGGGGACATAACACTAAAACAAAACTGACCAACTTCGCCTGTTTGTAAGCGCTAGCGTTCCCGGGGACAAGGATTCGTTCCGCCCGTACCCGGGCCCGTACCTCGATCCAAGCTTTGTACTTAGCCGGCGGTTAACTGTTTTTATCTTTTATCTAATGTAAGCCTAGTGTAGCCATGTGAGATATATATGTATGGTCCAATTTCGATATATTATAGTCTAATTTTGATATGCTGACTTATTCACTATATCAAATCACAGACAAACAGAAAACTCAACTCACTGCTAACATAGCCGGTCAACTTCCAGAATCATGTCTCAATTTTCTCCATTCTCTTCCAATAAACCCGAGTCAATTTTAATGACAGTATTACTCTGTTACAAACCAGTCTGTTATGATGGACTGTGTATACACTAAAGTTTTTGATTTCATAAACCAGAATTGAGATCTCTCCGTTCAAGAGACGAAGTTTCTCTTAAAACTCAACCAACAAGACTCAAATTATGATGATCGTTTTTTCTCGTATGTCGCTGATGACGTTATTTTATAAATCTTTTATTGAAAGTATTTGCACCTTTTCAATGGTCTGCTGGTATGGCAATTTAAATGTTAAGAACAGAAACAGAATTAGTAAGATAGTTAAAGTCTGCAGCAATATTATCGGAGAACAACAAGTGGGCCCCACTGACTTGTACGAGAAACATGTTTTACGTAAAGGGAATTCCATCATACATTCCAAGTTTCAGCACCCTCTACAAAACGAGTTTGACTTGCTACCATCCGGCTGCCGTTTCAGAGTACAGGCTTTTAAACACACAGAACCAAAAACTTTTTTATCAACAGAGCTAGTTTTTGATTATACTTCTTTTTATCTCTCTGTGATTTTTACTTATTGGATGTGCTGTTTGGTATTTTAACCTTTTTTAGTTTGTCATGTTTTTTTATTGATGTACTGTGTTTGTCACTGCTGCAATGTCAATTGCCCAGTCATGGGTTAATCAAGATTTATTGATTGATTGATTGATTGATTGATTGAAGCAGCAGCCATAGCTCTCGTACGTTGCGACGGAAAAACTCTTTTTCTGTTGCATAACTTGGGGTTTTTCCGTTGCAATCCATATTCGTCCGGGTAAACGAGAGCTACGACTGCACAGATGAATAAACTTTCTAGTCATATTCGGTCAGCATCAAGTACTGAAGTTTTGAAATCTTGACAAAAGACCTGCTTCTGTGAGAAAGCATAGTCATGCGACAAGCGCCAGTGAACATTTTCTTTATGCTTTGTCTGGAAAACTTAGGTGATTTTGCTCAGCTCACGTCTGAAGTTGCACTCAAAATAGCGTTTAGGATCCGATAAACAAAATGTTACTCTTGGTGGGGGTGTTTGTGATAAGTGGTTAACGGCGTTTCTGACCATTCACTGGCCATGCTTGGTTTACGTCAAATATAAAATTCATTGTTATCAGTCAGTACATGTTGACACACACACCCGCAGAAATTTTTTATGGCAAAAGGCTGTCATGCAGAAATCGGTGACGGGCCAACCGTCGCGTCCAAAAACACACTGGTAAACTCGTCTCGAGCAATCACACGCTGTTATTTGTTAAATCAACATTTCGCAGTAAAATTCGTCCAGCAGCCAGAGTACGTCCAAGTACCCAGTCGAAGAATGCCAACTTTTCCTCGTTGCTACCTGTACCAGCTTATTCCCAAACAAAGCTACCACTTACCTTACGTCGGGAAAGTGTTTCCTTGAAGACCTGTTTTGTTTTTGTCGTTTTTGTTTTGTTCTTTCTTGTCTGGTCTTTATTCCCAAACTATAGATTCCGATCTTGTCTCTCTAAGTCTGAGCTTTGACTTGTAATCCATACTATATCGGCCAAACATACATTATTGTTTAATAACTACGAGAAATAGCCCATCAAAGAAATAGTGTTGTACCTGTCTATCTTAATGCCAACTTGAACTTGACCATTCTTTTATGGCATGTAACATTCGAGCTGCGATGGATTTAAACTTCAACTTTCGTGCAAATATCTGTAACTTTGCGAAAATCGTATAAATGCCATGTCATGTGTTTTGGAGACTGAGGCAGCCTAAATTTTACTTGGCAATAATGTTGCCAAGTAAACACTCAAGTCCTCATGCATGCTAAAAGGTCGGCTTTTTATTGCTAAAATCCTCGACGTTTCGGCTGTACACAGGCAGCCTTTAACAAGGGCTGAAAATAAAGAAAATCATAGATAAAAGAAGCCCACACCCATACATAAAACGCTGCAGACTCATAAAAGCGATGTTAAAAGATGAAAAGAAAGTGAATTCGAAATTAAAATGTACAGTTATGCGCCAGTAAAATGGAAAAACAGGGAAAAATTCTAACGATTGAAATGGTAGCTTACCATAGTGTTGTCACACTAAGCTAAACTGAGGTGAGATGGTAAAAATGGGTTAAATTAGAGACCTGATAAAATACAACATTTGGACCTTAATTTTACATCGTTAAATTTGATATTGCGGTTAATGATTTAGCAAATTTGAATTTTATATATGTTAATGTTGTAAATATATGAAATTGAAAATATGTATAAACATATAGTAAATTGATATATGTGTATTACTAATAAAGTATTTTCCAACTTTGCCACATTTGTCGATATTTTTCTAGTCCAAACATTGCTGTACAACTGAATTTACTTGCGCACAGTTGAAATTTTTTTTAGCAACATTTGCTTAGATTTGTCAAAATCCCGACCAAGAGCTGGTTTCGGAAATCGTGTGTGGGGTGTAGGACAAGTCCCATTTCTACAGCTTTCACCAAGGCGCTGAATTATACGGGTGAAAATAGTTGTGACATTGGGTTAGGGCGATGATGTAACCCGACGTTGTTGGCGCAGTGTCAAGTCTGCGTTGTATTTTTGTCCATCAATAGTTCAATTTGAAGTCTGCATACCCAGACCTTGCCGTGAGCGCCCTTTATTTGAAATCGAAACGACAACATCACGGGGAACTTTGCTGTCCACTGCCTCAAAATAGACATGCCAATCACCGTCCGTCCTGTGTACGTCTATCTGTCTGTCTGTCTGTCTGTCTGTCTGTATATGTATGTATGTATGTTGTATGTATGTATGTATGTTTATGTATGTATGTATGTATGTATGTATGTATGTATGTATGTATGTATGTGTCTATGTGTCTATGTATCTATGTATGTATCTATCTATGTATCTATGTATGTATGTGTCTATGTGTCTATGTATCTATGTATGTATCTATGTATGTATCTATCTATGTGTATGTTTCTATGTATGTATCTATGTATCTATGTATGTATCTATGCATGTATCTGTATGTTAAAATGTGTCATCTACGGTTAAACGTAAAGGAGATTAAATTAACTGCAATTTTAGTTTTAGCAATTGTACACGAAATTTTGAAATAGCTTTACTATCATTGTCCCTGCAAGTTTCCCAACATCAATCATAACAACTTAGAAAAATTCATGTGTACTCGGGATGGGGTGTTCTTGAAATGGGTAATTATTGAGACGCACTGAAATTGCCCTTTAAAAATCACGGTCTTTATTGCGAAAGAAAAACAAACAATGTTTTACTTTATTTCGTTTATGATAGTTTTGCACATGTTAACAAAAATGAAAAACGCATATCGATATCCCGTGCTTCGAGAAAGACCGCAGGATACAAGTGTACATGCCTCAACTGCCCTGTAATATTGTGCGAAAAGTCCAGTTTGATGCAATTGACCATATGGATGTCAAGAGTAGTTGTCAAGAGTGGTGCATTCGACATTGCGCATGCTCCGTTAGGGTTGTAGTTGCACGACCTCGCGCAAAGGATCGGAATGCGTATAGAGGGTATTTCAAACGCCAGAGTTGAAAACACCTGATGTTGATGACATCAACCTTGGTAACTAGAAGAAAAGTCATCATTACGTTATATAACCACGCAAAGATCAAATCTGTTATTCCTGCAAATCTTTCCTTTCAAAATGAATAAACATAGCGTCTCTGTTTCCAAGGGAAGGTACACAAATAGTCGTAACAGAAAAGGCAGATTTTGGAATTCGCAAACGTGTTTAAAGGGCGGGTCATTTATCAGCTTTATCGAAAAGTGAATTGACGAACTTAATAAAAAATTCTATGGAAAACAAAGAGTTAACACCTTGTAAATACCGAATATCAACAAGGATTAATGCGAGACCCAGGGATTGAGGACTGCCCCTTTGAAATTAGAATGATTGGAACTAATTTGAGATAATTGGATAGGGAACTAATTTCGGTTTAAGGTAAAGGGCGACGAATACGGACGCGCACACGCTTTAGAACGTTTCTGCGCAGATTTAACTCCAGCCTGCCGCAAGTGGGTTATTTTGTAGCGCATATATATTAACATCACCTGTCATTGTTGAAATTGCACTTTTACCTAATTTTTTGACCCAGTGTCATAGAAATACATGTGACCTGTAACCTTGTCATATTTTGACCCCTAGGAAGCTATTTTTTATTCAATATGAGCGAAAAATTAACATTTCCCTCCCATTTATATGGCGCAAATTACCCGTTCACCTGGAGATATTATAGAAAGTAGCGTGGTGACACCCTTTTATTAAAAGTGTAAACTAAATGGTATTATGTCAGGAGTTTATACGCCAAGTTTGGTCAAAATGACACCATTCAAAGCGACAGGAAGAAAGTTCGAAAATTATGTAGTGATATAATTTCGATATCGTCATTTTGTAATCGATACTTGTGTTAAAATTTCTTTACAAACATCATGAAAACTATACATTCGATAGATATGGATCTTAAGTCTTGGTATTTATTAAAACTAACTCATTTGCTAAGCGTTTTATAAGTGCTTTCTTTAGTTTAAGTGAATTATATCATTTTTATTTATTTCTAACGACGCCATTTTAACGTCCGTTTCCATGGTAACGAGCGTGGTGACCCCCCTTTTTTATTTCATTTTGCACTTGCACAACTTCCAAGAATATTTGTGCAAAGTTTCAAGAAAATGACATCACAACTTAATTTGACGTAATTCGTAGTGCTTCGGTTTAATCAGCAAATACAAGCTAATCTGCTTTTCTCTTCAAGCAATACACTTGATTTTATGAGTAATTTGTAATATTGCAACATTCAGCTATTGGGCACCCAACACTTTTAGGTGTGACTTTTGAGAAATTTGAAAAAATTAAAGATCCAGTTCTCCCAATTGCATCAGCCATAGCATATAGCATCATGTTGTTTCTCTCTTCAGTTCAGTTTATGACTCAAAGCATGACAGTGAGACGAGAAAGTAAATGTTTCTATCCAGAAAATGTGAATGTACAGGCATGGTACAGGTATTTGCATTCCGGCGTAAACTTGAAAATAGCCGCCAGTTGCTTCGGTCATCTCACATGATTTATGTCACATTGTTTTGCAGTGACCTCATGTCACAAGACCAATGCGTCGGGAGTGACACTTGACATTGTGTAGCCGATAGAATAGCTGAATGTGTGTTCTGTTGTGGAATGTGGGCTCGTGTAAACGGTTTGGAAATTTACGCTCTATTTTCGGCCTCCCCGTTGACAGCGATCCCGTGATAGGTAAACGTGGGAGGTCAAACAAAAGGCGACAAAGAGACAATTGACAAAAGAAGCATTTTACGGGATAATAAGACAAGAGATTCTATAGAAGTACTGTGTAGACTTGGTCTCTTTTTTCGGTAATAAACCACGGTTATGGTCTTTCCCGTTCTCAAAGATCACACACCTTCCAAGGGGCTTCTCCATGCGTTAATATAGATAAGGTTACTAAAGTTCAATCGACTTGCCCGGAACTCAGCGAATGCAGTTGCAACGGTCTCACAACAACCTTTAGGAATCTATGTGTGTTGCAGTGAAATTTGCACTAAATTCCTGCTGTCATTTTATCGAAATTCCAATGCATCAGTAAAACACATAATTTCTTTTTTGTGTTCAGCAATACTACAGCTCTTCCTAAATACGAGGTACTCTGACCAGTTTCTGAGAAACAAATACCGGAAGTTCGCCCACGTCACTCATTACGCGTCGTACCTGCCCCACAGCACAGTCTTTCCGCCAAGGGACTGTGCCCACAGCCAATAGCGTGGGCGAACTTCCATATAAGGTTGCACATATTCATCATTAATATTAATCTCAAATCAACGATGACACACCTTTGAAGCGTTGAGTTGGGGAAACCCTGCTCGAACTGTTCGGGGAACTGACTGCAAACCAATCCCACATTACCTAGTAAACGCATGGCACGTGCCTAAAATGCATATAAAGGTGTACTTTGCGTCGCAAAATCAGTTTTCCGCTCGATATCAGAGACGAGTTCGCAAGAGATATCGATCTTTATTGAATATCACTTTTTTACAGCGATAACTATAGAGAAGCAATTTTCGTCCAATACAGTGCTAAGTGAAATGACACAAATGGAAGGTAAGCGATAAATTTTGTTTGTTTTGCTTTTTTGTTATATTTGCTATTTTACACCAGACAACATTTTTTCGCTTCAGAGGCATCATTAATTCGCCAGGCTGGAAGACAAAGAGATGTAATTTAAAACCCAAGCGACTATGAATTCCTTAAGACTCTGCCATTCCAAAGATGCGCACTATGATCTTACATTATGCACGCGTACGATGAAGTTAACAAATGTGACGATTTAAAAAGTTGGTTTCTTTTTTTCCTTTCTGAAGGTCACTTTAATTTTGTAAAAGGTATAGCTGTAATTATTCATTTCTTTGTCAGCAGCTCTGACCGAAAGTTTCGAAGACTTTCTACTGGAACCGACTTTGAAGGATCTTTTCGATGATCATTCAGATCAACTGAGCTGTTCAAGTGACAACGACAGCGGCGCCGGCTCCACGCATAGTGGACCGTCGTCCGGCAGCGAGGACGAAGACTACGGCAGTGATAGCGCTAGTGTAACGGACGCCGGCCCAACACGGTCCCGTCAAGTTATTCAGCCGCTGAATAGTGCAAGGAAAGAAGAAAGAACAGACTCTAGCTTTATTTCTCTGTTTAGGTAATTCATAAACTCATTAATGTGATATATATCTATATATATATATATATATATATATATATATATATATATATATATATATATATATATATATATGTACACATAGTCCATACCCCACAGGGACTGTTATTCCTGTATAAGCCTATAGCTTACTGTGAGAAAGACAAACCGTTACTCGTTATATCACCTGCATTTATCGTGTTTACTGACAAAGATAAGTCCGCAAACAAAAATGGCCTCGGGGTCCATCGACTCCTCTGATGTTACTGCAGTCTCAATGGATCCAAATTTGAACATTGCCCGACGTGCCATTGAAAGGAATTGAAATTCCGTTTCTTTCGCCTCCATAGACGAATTGTTGCTCATGCCAACTTACAGTAAACTGTAAACCTTTATTTTAATGCTATCTACGCCGTGAGAAAATAAAGCACAAATTATTGTAGCTGATATCTGGACGAGCGCATATTATATGAGAAGTCTATATTCTCATCGTGAATGACGCTATCTTCATGAGTTCAAATTCAAAAGTTTGAAATGACCAGTTATTCATTAACTAAGGCAGTTATAGACTTGGAAAGTTTGAAATGACTGGCCTTCCTTTTAAGGTCAAGAGGATTAGGCTTCAGATATTGTGTAATCATTATTTGCGCACGTCTGATCCTAAAGTTTATTTTTCGAATTGATATTGCAAACATTTTTGTTGCAATGATCAAAAAACCTTTGCCGCTCGTATCTTGCAGGCATAGAAAGAATAAAACTAAAGTTAAGGAGCAACAAAATCGGAGGAGAATCATCAACGTTGAATCCGTCTTCGAGTATGATATGTCACACAGGCGAAGAGGACGAGCCATCATCATCAACCAGAAACACTTCGATGAAATGACGGAGATGGAAACCAGAGATGGAACAGACGTCGACGCCGAAAACCTCTTGCAAAGTTTTGGGAAGCTGGGATTTGAAGTGTACAGATATGACGATCTCTCTGTGCTCGAAATTTTAGACCTGCTAGAAAAAGGTAAGACCGCTAGATATAATAATTGAATGAAATTGTTCACATCATGCGATTTATGGACCCTCGGTTGTGATTCATCAATAACGGCGAAAAGTTTGAAGAGTTTGAAAGCATCGATTACATTTGAATCGGAAACTCTTACTAGAGCACTCGGCAATTTTTTATTGCTGGCCTTTTGACTTCCTCTCGCAACGCGTTCCCGTAAACACACTGTGACAGGTCGGTCGTTCACCTGCGAAATGTCATAGCTGTCACGCGGAACGTGGCAAGATACTCGTGCGCGTGCGCAGATTCATTATTCATTGAAAAGTCAGGCGAGAGGACGCAAAATGCTTTGTTGATATTCCGACACTTTCCCATTGTAAGCTGCAGCTGTAGTGGCTTTTTAATCACCATCGACTTCTACTTTATAGACCGTCTCCTCGAGTTTGTCTCAATAGATAGAGCGTTGAGTGAACGGACTTGTCCGCATTATTATGACATGTTACGTTATCGTATCATGTCAAATTGTTAAATTTTAACCGGTATCCGTGCAGTATGAATGCCAACCCGTACCTCTATTTTATTAATAAATTTAAAACAATTAAATCAACTCTCGAGTAAACTAATAAAACTAGTCTAGAAAATGGTAGCGATAAACTCGCCATAGCGGACGTATGATGTAAATAAACCCGGCGCAAATGTTTCAGAGACTACTATATATATTACGTATCCGTTCATATCATTTTCCTGTTGGCATCCCATATTCTCATTGTGCTTAGACTCAAGTCTGTTAACATGATCATACAGCGAACTTCGAACTCTTATTGATAATCTATTAAAACTCACAATCCGTACCATCACTCTTTTTTGAATTTTAGTTGCGAAGGAAGACCATAGCGACCGCGATTGTCTGGCGGTGGCCATTCTCACTCACGGGGACGAGGATACAGTCTACGGGAGAGATGGGCCCATCATGGTGGACCAAATGCTGGGTTATTTTCGAGGTGACGTGTGCCCAACTCTAGTAGGAAAGCCAAAGCTATTCTTCATTCAGGTAGGTTCCACAAAAGTGATGTAAGGTTGTGTTTCAAAGACCCAAGTGGCCAAGTAAATAATGAATTTGAAAAATTCAAAAATGTACTTAGTCTACCTTCACCGGTTTACTAAATCAACAAATCAATACACCAATTCTGTTACTTACCAACACCGCACGATCACAAGGTATACGTACATTTCTGAAATTTTCAAATTCATTATTTATGAATTTTTGGTTGTGATAGATTCAAGTTTTTAAATGTATTTTTGAAGCAAACAAAAGGGTTCCATTAACATGTGACGGCCCTTAGTAAAACTAAAATTCAGGGATTTTGGGGCCGGGGGATATCTTTTCGAATCTTACTGATCGTGAGATAATCCATTAAAATCATTATATTATCTGCCAAGGCTTCCTCGATTGATTTAAAAGAATAATATATTAAAACGCGAAAAATTTGTCAAGCTTTTTAGTTTCAATTAAATGAAACAATGATTTTCGATTTGTCAGACTAACTTGTTTGTGGCCTTCAAAAGACACGACTCGTCGAGGTAAAGGACCGGGTAACCGTGTCTCCATGATGCCAATTAAATATTTTCATGATTCCGCCACATAACTACTAGACACGCATTGACTGACGTGTTTGCGTAAACTGACCGTGTAACGGTGGGCACATTTTCGTTTACCGTTGTAAAATGTCTCAGTGCTGTTCATTCTAAATCATCAATAATAATTATAGTAATTGCATGACATCACGGCTTAAATTTTGTGTCAGTCGGAAGAACAAGATAATGCGGAAGAACTTTTAAGATAGACAAACATTGTGACTGGCAGGCAGACAGACAGGCAGGCAGACAGACAGGCTGAAATTAGTAGACTGACAATAATAGATGAACACGCATACTCCACCCCATTGTTACATGTTTATTCTGAATGATGTCATTGTGATCGACCGCAAAGGGGAACGTAGGGTCGCAGGTGTCTCACATCTAGCACGACACAACCGGAAACAATAAAAATATTCCGGTAACTCCGAGTTCATTGTATGCATTGAGTTCAACTGATTATCATTGTGCCCGCGGCAGTGACGTATAATTCTACCAAACGCGGAAGAGGGCTTTTAATTCGAATGAATTGGGTCCGCCAGAGCGATATGAAATAGCATACGTCATTGATTTATTGATTTGTCCCTACGCTTAAACAAACAGTCCCTGACTTCGAATCACGTCCTGGTGCAGAAAATATTGTTATCATAGGTATATGAAAACAATTTAATGACATAACATTGCAACACCGGATCTCTTTGTAACTCATTTGTACATCAGACGGCACAACGAACACCCCAGTCTTATCAAGCACGATCATGATACAATCGCCGCTGAACTTTGCCACCGTGCCCCTGAAAAAAAATTTACTAGGAGTAGGGCAAACGTGAATATCAATCAGCGTTGCTCCAGCGAATGTACTGTTTGCCTTTTAAGTTTTACATTGTTCATGACTTCCGACTGTTATCATAGTGACGGTACAAATATTCCGATTTTGGCGAGACTTAAGTCAAACAGATAGAAAAAATTTACTTTAAGCAGATAAGTGTCAGACTTAGCACATTTATGAACACAATAAAATAAGCTTACATAAATTACTGTGATAGTCAATATGTCGACGTATTTGTACTTTCTTTGAAGTCTGGACTCCGCTTTTGTCGATGAATTTTGACCAAATCCTTTACCATTTGTTGAACAGGCTTGTCGAGGTCACAAGTTAGATGACGGCGTCACCTTGGACGACTATGACGATGTGGATGGAGGACGCCCTCAACGGTTACCTGTTGAGGCAGATTTTCTTGTGTGCTACGCAACAGTGAATGGTGAGTGTTTCATTTTCGCCGACATAATATTTTGTGGCGATTAACCGAATGTTCTCGCGGTCATTTAAGGAACAAATGTCTTCTGCAGTTTTAATCCTTTTATCGTGTTGTGTCTCTTTCCGTGATGACGACGAAAATAGTCCGCAGACTCAGTGAAAATCGACTCAAACCAGCACATTTTTCCAAGATTTTATCGCTGTACTAATATTCTTGCTCATCTTTCTGTTCTCTGTCTGATAGGTTACTACTCATGGCGAAACCCATCGCGAGGCTCCTGGTTTGTTCAGGCGCTGTGCCACGTCTTGAAATACTGCGGCGAAAAAATGGACATGCTGCGGATTATGACCAGGGTCAGCAAAATTGTGGCCTACGAGTACGAATCCAACACCGGCACATCGGAGGAACTGATCAAAATGCACAAAAAGAAACAGATTCCGTGCATCGTTTCGATGTTGACAAAAGACTTGTATTTCACTCCAAAACCTGCAGCCAGTGTTCTGGTCCGCTCGTCACCCCTATCTGTTCATGTACAGATTCCGTCCAGGAGCTGAGCGTTTGTTCGATCGTGTTCGCAACGATGACACTTTCAGTCGGATATGTAAGTGGTCTAGTTCACAATGTAAAGGTGCCACAAGAATAATATATATAACTTTAACTCCTTACCTTAACATTTTGCGAATAGTTAAAACCTGAATATTTAAAAGCTGAATTTTCTTTTCTGGTTTCAATATTTACGTTCAATTCTAGTGCAATGTCGATGGTGTTCGTCACACACTCTCTTCACATGTGCTCAGTGCGTTAGCGTGATGTTGGTCGGCGAGTCATAATGTTCCGAGATTGTCTCAACGAGAGACAGACCACAGGCACACGACGTCTTTTGAAATCACTTGTCTGTAATTTTGATGTTGAAACATGCATTTTATTAAAATCTGTGCAAACGGAAATCGTGCGGCAGCTATTGAGACATAGAGTGAACAGTGCCCCGTGCACGGCTGTGGCCGCTCAGCTCTACTGTTAACGTTACTTAATTTATAGAAACGGCGAATTTTAAAAATCACTTGTCTACAATTTTAATGTTGAAACATGCATTTTATTGATAACTGTACGAACGGAAATCATGCAAGCAGCTTTTGAGACATACAGTGAGCAGCGCCCAAAACACGGCTGTGGCCGCTCGGCTGTCTTGTACACATTACTCTAAAGGTACGAAAGTATTTGGAAAATAATTTTTAAATTAGACAAAATTAAAAGTAATTGGCCATCCTCGAGATTCAATGTTCAATTTAATCAAGGGAATACTTACACAAGTCGATCGATCGGCTTCCTAATTGTAAGTCAACATCGGCCCTATCTACGGCTGATAATTAGCGTTTTTTACGGACAAGTCCCTTGCCAGCGCCATTTTCAAAGTGTGCAGCTTGAAGTTGACGCATGCGCATACTTTCCTTTTAAACCAGTACGTCATTGTTATTCGTACTGATATGGGAGCCTTCAAAATGGCGGTGTCACGGGAGTTGTCCGGAGGTAAAATTTAGCGACTTACCAGCAATTACATGGCCCGGTGCAGTTTTTGTGTTTCAAGAACCCAGTCGATCGATTTAGTACCACGCATGCGACAACACAGAGAAGTTTGAATCCCCAGGGTTGCCAACAACGTTTTATTTTACGGATTTTATTTAAATTATTTTCCCAATAGTTTCGTTATACCTTTAGAGTAGTGTGTACAAGATAGCCGAGCGGCCACAGCCGTGTTCTGGGTGCTGCTCACAGTATGTCTCAAAAGCTGTCCGCATGATTTCTGTTTGCACAGTTGTTAATAAAATGCAAGTTTCACCATTCAATTACAGACAAGTGATTTTAAAATTCGTCGTGCGCCTATGAGAGACAGACGAGTAATTTTCGTTCCGAACAACAAGTCATTTACATTAATGAAATTTACACCAAACAATACATATTACCCATAATTTTCAACATTTACAATTATTTTAGGTTTTTTGAAATTGTGATGTCTGTTTATGTTGTGTATGCTTTGCTGTATTTATAAATTAAATTAAACTATTATATATGGTTTTGTATTCTAGCGGTTATCTTATGAATAAATTTTTGGTAGGTAGATCGATGTATTGGTTGATGGATTGATGGATGGATGGATGGAGTATTGATGGATGGATGGATGGATGGATGGATGGATGGGTGGGTGGATGGATGGACGGATGGATGGATGGATGGATGGATGGATGGATGGATGGATGGATGGATGGACGGACGGACGGATGGATGGATGGATGGATGGATGGATGGATGGATGGATTGATGGATGGATGGATGGATGGATGGTTGGATGGTTGGATGGTTGGATGGGTGGGTGGGTGGGTGGGTGGGTGGGTGATGGGAAAGTGAATAGATGGATACTAGTAGGACAAAGGGTCGAGTGGGTGGGTGGATGGATGTTTGGGTGGATGGGTGATTGGATCGGTGGATGGATGGATGGATGGATGGATGGATGGAACGTTGGATGCCATTTTGGATGGATGGATTAATTGGTTAACGAGGATAGTTGGAAGCAGGCGATGATCTGGCATTTTGAAAATAGACGTCAGCAAATGTAGTGTGTAGTCAAGTCAAAACGTCAATTGATGATTTTGCAAGGCAAGTCATCGCTGTCGACTACCACCGCTCTGAAACAGTTTCACTCAACACCTTACAATTGTGTGAAGAACGATATCACCAAAATATCAACAAATGACCGTTTGTATTGCTCGCACTATGCTGTGACAGACGATAAACTTATATCGAATCTCAAAAAAGGATTTTCGGTGTTTTTGCTGACAACGACTGCGTTGATGTATAATAAACAACGCACGCCGCAACTCTGGTACACACATCAAAAAGACATAGGCAATGTCTGATAATTGATTTAAGTTTTATTGAACATTTCATGCAAACACTGATTCTGACTTTATATACTGCCATCAATATTTACAATACTATAAAGTTAAGTGTGGGCAGTTATGTTTTTGTGTATAGAAAGAAAAAAATATTGTACTTTTGGCTTTGACTTATCGAAGCATTAAAATGTCAATGTCATTAAAATGTCAAGTTCGGTTAATTATATCAAGTAACTTCAAACCACAATTGAAAGCCTCCTATGGAAAAATATAAGACACTGTATTAAATGAAAATATGATCTAGGTTTTAGGAATTTCAATCAGGTATCTCGTGCAACGATCTTTGTCGTTGAAAAAAAAATCTGCGTGAGACATGTACGTTCACTATAGAGACTGCGCATGATGCTTTGTCACACACTATTAAAATAACAATAAATAAGCTCAGTCTACGGTATATACCGTATCAAGGTTCCATCGCATATTTTGTAAAAGAATAAAACATAGAGAATAACTCATTGAAATGAAGAGAGCTGCAAACACGCTGTATGTCTGCAAACAACCAATCACAAATGTTCAACCCGACAACGGTACGATTCTTCACTAATTCGCCTGAAATTTTAACACTATGATTGTTATTTCTGACTTTAAGCCTTCGTACAGAAAATTTTAAAATACGGACAATTTCACGAGAAAAATTAATTTTTTTGAAACTGTCTGTATCGGAATCGGTGTCAACTTTTGCCTTTGGTGTCTGATTTGAAAAACGATGTAACATTGGATGATAGTAATGCCTATAGTGCAAATGACTTTTTCCCTCCATTCGCTGTGGTTATGCATGTCCGCGTCGTTAACAGTGCCTACAAAGTGTTCGGGTTGAAATTTTCCCGCCGTAGGATCCTGAATTTTCCTAGTTATCCATAGAGAGACCGTTCATCCCTGGTGCGGAACGTAACCTGAAATTGAACGAATGGATACAGTGACGTCATTTTCCTTGTATCCCAATTGTTTGATGGATGGAGGGCCTGTGACCAAGCACACTAAAGCTGAAGCTACTCTTATTATGGGATGACCAAAGAAGTTCGAACCGCGTTTCTTCCAAAATATGATATGCTTGTGTTAAATCGAAGTTACTTTTCCAAACCTATTCACAGTCGTTTAAAAATAGTAGTATAGCTCCAAATTGTTACTTTTAAAAATCGCTGGTATCTTTTATTGAGGCGCTGCAAAAGTTACTCAATTTGTACACAGCCTAGTGTTTTCCTCGACCGTGGAAGTTTCTTTTCCACCTCCATTCCCGACAGAGATTCACTAGATGTTAAAGAAGAATGCATCTCGGAACAGATATTCGGACTCAAACTTTTCCAATTCTTTTCTGGTCTACCACTTTTGGAACTAGTTTTGAAGCCTTGTGAATGATGAAGCTCATTCGTCGTCTTCAATTAGTTTTTTTGAAAATCGAAAATTGTATTTTTCTGCATAGAGTTAACACAGGGGTGGTGGCCATTTTGAATCTCAAATATCGGTAAATCTAAGGTGATTTGGGGTTTTTTAGTACAAAAATTTGGACGGTGACCCCGGTTTTTTATTTTTGATTTTGAAAGTGAACGGTTGAAAGACTCTTTGAGGAAAATTTACGCCAAAGTTTAAGGCTTTCACTGTCGAGACGCATACTACCTTACAGAGGACTAAAACGGCTCCCTTCTCACCTTTGAGCTGTCCAGTTGATCTTAAAGCCCGTAGCCTGGCCGTTTTCATCACTGGTGAAACGCACGATGATTTCATTGTAACCCGTCTGGTAGGGTTCTGTTGGGCCGGAGCCAGTGAACTTGGCGATCTTTTGGAATTGGGGTCCAGTCACCCAGATGTAGTCAAATCCAGCTTCAAGATCAAATGCCTCGAAATCGAGAACAATTTGCTGCAGAAATCAAAAGAGAGGCCTCCGTTAGAGATGGTGTCATCAAATAAATCATAGAACAAAAAGACGTACACAGCTTGAAAGGTTGTGAATTTCATATTACCATATAAAGATTCACCCATTGCGGCAAGAAAACATATTTATCGAGGTTAAAAATACGTTTAGGCTAATGTATCAAAGAGAGAAATAGCTTCAAAATTTCATCAGAATTGTTTCACTCATAATGAATATCGAGAATAGACAATAACTGTATACATTTAATAGTTGAATAATTCACAAAGGTAAATTCCCATTATCAAATATTGTTCGAATGACAGTCTGTCTACATTTGAACATGACCATTGTAAAGGCTAACCATATGCACTTAATTTTATGTGACTCTGGGTTTGTTTCTGGCCAATATTTCGCTATGGATTTCCTACGATAGCTGTCATACACTGTGAGAGCTACTATGAAGGTGCGATATGAAACGATGAATGTGATTGGCGTGACTTACTCTTCCGCCGGTAGATGTGATATGGAACTCGCATCGTGCGTTGTTCTCGTACAGAGAAGTTCCGTCGTAGTCCAATGACGTGATGGTTCCCCTATTGCTGGACAGATCATGGGGCGTGCCGCAGCCAGAATCAAACGTTGGCTGCTCAACGGCAGATTCTGTGGAAACAGAAATTCAGATTCAGATTCGCATATTATCGCCTAGATACATGGGTTTATGTGCCTCGCAGCAGGTGACAATTTGCCCTCCTGGCGTCGGGCAAATTGTCATCTGCTCTCGTGTATTCAAGCTATAATATATAACATATCCCCAAAACTCATAGCCCTTCATTAACAGTGAGAGGGCAATATAATACTTACCAGCTGCCATGACAGAAACTTCGTAAAGTTTGATGGGATTGCCCCTTTCTGATTGAATGCTGGCGTAACGACCAACGATGGGGGTGATGCAGTCTACGGTGGTGATGGACCTATCCAACACCCTCGGTGTCAACACTTGGCCGCATTGATGGTGCATTTCGATATCATCCTCTGATCCGACTCTCACAACGGCGCCGACAAGACCGTCACCTTTACGCACAGAGAAAAAAAAACACCAAAAAGTTAGATTGAGCGGATCTGAGATGACGATAACATTCAACATAAACGAACTCTTTTGGTGTTGTTGGTATTTTGACAATTTAATAATATGCGACAGAAATCAATTCCGGTATAGAAGCAGAGATCATTCATCTCTGATATTTTATAAGATGACCTAGCCACAAGTACAACAATTTTTCTTAATGAGAACAACCGTCCTATGATGCACAATGATCTTTCTCCCTACCTCTGTAATCGCTACATCCATCGCAATTGCAGTGGTCCGCGCCATTACCACAGAAGCCGGCCGGTGAACAGCACGGGAATTCTCCGTTTGGATTGCACTCTGCAGGCGATCCATCACCGAGGGTGTAGTCAGCCCCGCAGCGTCGGTCTGTTCTCCACTTCCTACCAATGGCTGTAAAAGCAAA
Organism: Ptychodera flava; assembly: GCF_041260155.1. Classification (NCBI taxonomy): domain Eukaryota; kingdom Metazoa; phylum Hemichordata; class Enteropneusta; family Ptychoderidae; genus Ptychodera; species Ptychodera flava. Next base: position 9,262,141 of record NC_091949.1, on the reverse strand, counting down.
AACAGACGATTGAAGCCAAAACGATGGCACTGGGTATCTTTTGAGACAAACAGAGGATCATTGAATGTTCACACAATCAGGTTTCGATGTAAGTTTTTTAATTTTACGATTGACTCAATAGGTCAAGTCAAAGTTGTCCTTGATGATTGTTAGCTGGCAAAGATGTCTCCGTCAATAGAAAGGAGTTGATGTGGCGAAGTGCGTCTAGTATCTGTCATGGATATTGGGACGTTTTCATTTACACTTTGTTTTACCTATCGTCTGCCACTGAAGTGCTGAGTGAAAACTTCTAATTATTTTCAGGTCAATGTGACCAGAGGGCGCAAATTATTTAACAAAATATCAACGTCACGCATATGATCTTTTTATTGGGAATTCCATGTTGAGCAAACACAACAATGCCACTTAAGAGTATACGTTATTGATGTTTTTTTCGTTACGTCACACAAGTAGTTTATTTCGTATTCCTGGTGGCATCGTTCAATAAATTTGTCCCTGGAGGGACCGTGGTCCTGCTTACCATAGTTTTGGCATGAGGAACATTCACAGTGGTCCACGTCGTTCCCACACCAACCGTCCGACGAGCAGCATGGATAACTTCCACTCGGGTCGCATTCGGCTGGACTTCCATCGGAGAGTGTAAAATCGGCGCCACATCGCAAGTCGTTCCTCCATTTGTTTGCTAGGTGACACAAACAATGCAAAAAAATGCGTGTGAGGACGGTTTAAAGATAAATCGAACAACAAGTAGGGGGAAAGGTTCTGACATATGCAGTGTTGCAAATCAGAGCAACACGTAGATTTCACAGCTTCACTTAAATAAGAGTGGTTCATTTTCAAAAATCAGAGAACTGTTTTACATTCAAGAACTTTTGACGCTTCCAATGAGAAGGTGCCAATTCTATTCGTAAAATAAGTGTTTTCCGTTAAAGCCCTATCATTTATTGCAATTTTTCGATAAAGTTGTTCGAGACCCAAATACAACCTATATAAAATGCTCACCAAAGTGTGACCATAAAGCCTTTGCCCAACATTTCCGACGAACGCAAAGTTAGATTTAAGCAACTGAATAATTTTCGAGTTGCAAAAAAAGGCCGCCGCAAATACATACGTATGCGCGGGGATTTAATCGACCAAACCAAACACCAATGTCAATGACATGTACAAAATAGCTAAATAAGGGGAATTAAATAATCTCCGAAGATTGGATAATATTTTTGTGAATATAATGCAAACAGGTAAAACTAACAGGATTATAATTTGGTCACGGAACTGCACAATTCAGAGTCATGCCGGAAAATGCCGAGAGAGTGCTTGACTACGCAGTTTCTGCGTAGTGAAGCTTCATACGTATTCATGGTGACCCCTGGCCAGCTGTCAATAACTTTGGGGGCTTTTGTCTTTTGGCCTGCTTTGCATATGCGTCGTTGGACACGACCTGCCAATCACCCAGGTAGTCAATTAAACTATTAGTTGACTGTTTACCGACCCAATTAACACTATCCAGCAGTATCAGTCATATTTTAATCGCGTGGCCCGGGTGGGCACAACGTAGGAACGCGTGTATTTCTATGTGTACGTTTCACTTGTGGTGTTGTTTGTACCATGGAGGTAGGAATGTTTGTACCATCGTGCGTTTGAAGTAAGCTTACTTGTTTCACCTACAGCATTACCTTCAAGGTGACAGGCTAACTATTAATGTTCAGTATCATAGCACCGAGTTCTGCCCACGGTGAAAACCACCTGTTTTGCCACGGTCCCTCTGTGGAGGGACCGTGGTTTTGCCTACTAATTACTGCCCGTCGCTGCCCGTCCTGAATGTAGCCTATCTATAGCTACAGTAATCAGTCAATATATAATACCCCGCGCCTTATAATTTTTATATAAACCACAGTCTCTCTATCCACGAGGGACTGTGTATGAACTCATAAAATCATAGTCCGTGCCGTAAAATTGTTGACTTTCGATGCGATATAGAGGTTGATCGTTGAATCGCACCGGCGCATCCATATTTACTTGCCCCATAAGCTTACTACTCTGTAAAGGGTGGGTAGATGGAATTCCTGGGCCAAAAATGAACGCCGGGGCGAAACTTTTTGTGAACCCATGTGAAAACATAAATCATTTATCAGTTTTGATATATACTCCTAAATTGTAAGTTTGATCATGGAGGTACCTCCATGGTTTGATCAAAATCGAGACCACATTCAAGGGCTATGCAGACTGTCCATGTACGCACACACAGTGACAAGAAGGCGGCAAACACCTACTTACCAAGCACATCGAATCGGCGAAAAGAAGCATAAAAAAGCTATAGGCTCATCGCCAAAACAAACGCGCCAAGCGCTAACAAAAACCCATACCAAGCGGCCCTTTTCAGGGCCACCAAACACTCCAAAAAGAGAACTACCCAAAAAAAACCCCATAAAATGACATAGAACACACAAACACTTAAAAGAAATAACAAAAATCGTACACATAAAAATAACGTGACAGAAAAAATGGCCGTGGAAATAAATCAGCTATTTCCAAAGAAAAGCCGACAACAACATGAAATTCAACAACAACCTATCATCGCTCAAACTATGAAACTCCGAAAAATAGTACTAGGCAAAGGCCTTAAAATTAATTCAGACGCCAACAAAACCAAACAGAATAAAACCACCTCAGGATTTCAACAAATAAAGTCGTAAAATGTGACTACGCTACATCGTGAGACACAAACAATCGCAACAACACAAATTCAAAGAAAAGTCAAATTGGGCTCCACAAACAACAAACACCAAAAACTTGAAAGCTATCTGAAGCTGCTAAACTCGCACTTCTAGAGATACCCTTTCAAACAAGGAAACAAAACATGTCGCGTGCTAAAAGAATCGCGATAAACCAGCTTGCAAACAATAGACAAATTTCGGGGAAAAAAAACCTCGACAAGGGTCGGGTTTTCGTCATTGTCAACACAAACGATTACGTACTCGAATGCGAAAGGCAATTACGCAACACTCAGTATTATACACAACAAGCCAGAACAAACAGTAAACAAAGTAAACGAACTATGAATCAAAATGTACGAGAACAAGCACATCAACCAGGATACTTGTGAGTATCTTGATCCAATAAACATAAAATCCGTACCCACAGTGGTACTTATTGCCTAAAAATTCACAAACCTCCGCAAAAATCTAAAAGACACACCAGTCAAAACAAAATTTACCGATAAAGAAACATAGAACAAACAAACCGAACCACCAAACGGACTCACAACGTGACCAAAAATTAATATACTTGCCTCGCTAATCGAAAAGCAAGACCACTAAAATGCATTAAAATAAATTTTCACAAACACAAACTAAGGAAAGAATCTACACCGCGACTGATGAGAAACCACAACCGGGTTTCGAAACGCAAGCGTCAAAGGGCGACTCTATCAACTTTTGTAACAACATAGGTCCGGCTGCGTCTCGCCATAAGCTTTCCCCACACAAACAAAACATTACCGTACACACTAATCCAAACTTCTCTACAAATATCCAAAGCGAAACAAACATTTTTATTAACACACACAATCGGATAAGAATGTAGGAACATATTTTCGAAACGAATCAAACACAAACTCGACACAAAAACATTTAGGATAGTTAGGTGGGGAGCCTCTTTCACATTTTTCACATCTCGCTATACTGTCTATGATTCTAAAAATAAAGTCATCTGCCACTTTTTCTGTATACGCGGTTTGGCAAAACTCATCTCTTCAATCGAAAGTCGGGCGATTTCATGGTTCTTTGGGGTACGTCGAGCTTAAGGAATGTGGTTATATTCGCGATGTTTTATTCGAAATTATTTATTTCTTCTAGGGCAAATGCACGTAATTCATGCTGTTGGAAATACTGGCCGCTCATAAACAAGACAATAAACTCGATATCTGTGCATCTTTACTTTTATTGTCAAAGTACCATCGACACCCAAAAAAACCAAATGGTTCAGTCCACGCGTGGGTTCAGTCCAGGTATTTGCAACGCCAGTCACCTAGGCGACGGTAATCCGCACCACTTATCACCACCGGGAAGGTACTCCTCCCCCTATACCACTGGCGATCCCACCCTCAAGGCACTGCGTCATTCGACCAAGTATTGTTATTGTAATTTCTTGCATAAAATTAACAGCGAGGTCAACCGGTCAAACTCTCTCGGCATTTTCTCTCATGTAAGTGCCCTTCTCACTTCACACAAACTTTCATTGTGTGGTGGCGCTGTGGCCGTGCTTTGTCGAAACAAGATTTGGTTGGAGTCGATTAATTAAAAAAAAACAAATAAAATCATTTACATCAGTTTCTCTTGTGTCTCCTCTTTTTCAAACAAAACCTATTTGAAATATGGCAGCCCAGATCATTGTTTTCCAAGCGATCAAACGCGTTACTTTTGGAGACTGCGCAGTAGTATTTTAGTCCTGTCAGATTCATGGCGTTCACGCCACTCACATATGAAAACAGAATACAAATCATCGCATTTAACCCCACTAACACCTTGACAAATGACAGATTTGAACCAAGTCTATATGACTAAAATCGCCTTCAGGTGATGGATATTCCAGTCTATATGGACAAAACAAGGAATGTTCCCTGTAGGATGAGTAATCAATCACCACAGGACTAAGAAAAAACACTTACGTGGTCTTTTGAGGATGATGCGGTGTACACTGTACGGTTGACCCAGGTCAACCTTCCACCAAGATTTGTCGGCTGCGTCCAGCATGGCGAAGGTCTGTAAGTCTCCGTCGCTAGCGTATGGTGCGTTGATACCTGCGCTAAGGAAGGCGACTCCACTCAGAGCAACGTTTGTCAGAGGCGGTTCTGCAGGAAAAATAAAACGGGGTAAGAACCTTATTTAGTGGGAAATGAATTTACTTGAGAGGTTAAAGCAAACGGAGAAATTCGTGCATACGGTTCTCGGTGGGTCCGGGAACTTTTGGTCGAAATGGGCTAAAGATTCTTTTTGGTAACGCAGACATTTCCGTGTCAAATGAGATTAAATGACACTAAGTTGTATAACCGTTTACCTTGATCATGATATTTCGCGAAGAAGTCGCTTTGGCTCCAGTCGAAGTCGCCACATCCGGGGAACTCCATGGGTGTACTGGGCTGTTCGTTAGGCTTGGTATTGAGTAAGATTGCCATACCACCCAACAAATGGTGTTCAATGTGACAGTGCAAGAACCACCAACCTGCATTTGCGAAAATTAAATCATTAGAAAACAATCATAAATTGTAAAATCAAATCAAATCGTTTTGTATATCAAGTAATTGACTCGAGTCAAAAAAGTAAAACTGTACCTATTCGTATACAAGAACTACCGAACTGAAACTTTGGGTGAGTTTTAAGGTTGTTTGCGCCTCGAAGTAATTGAAAGAATTAACACTTTGCTCAGAGTGTCCTCAATAAAACTTTCAACCATTCTCTTCAAGAATAAAAATCGGAAGTCACCTTACAAATTTGGTTCTAGAGTAACAAGTTACCTAACATTTTACCGATATCTGCAAATCAAATTGGCGACTATTCCTGTGCTAACTCTATGCGGAAGATACAATTTTAGAACTAAACCAGTTAAAAACAGTTCTCACTCGAAGAGCTTTAAAATGAGCCCCCCCCCCCCCAAGTAGTAGTTAAGAAAAGTAGTGAAAAGGTTTGAGCGTCCGAATATCTGTCCCTGAGGCGCACTTTGCCTTAATTGTGTTGATATAGAACTGCAAAAACTTTATTAGACAGTTAGTACCGTCAAGTACCTGGATTGTTTGTTGTGAAACGTGTTACGACGTAGCCACCAGAGGGCAGCAGAACGGTGTCCTTTCTCGGCGGGTTGAACAGATTCTGTGGAATGGAGTCGGGATCTTCGTTCCAGGTGTCGTTCCTCCAGCGTGGCTTGTTGCATGGCACTAGGACACTGTAAGTGAAAAAAGGCACAGCAACCAATCATATTAGAGAAGCTACAAAGATAGGGTGTCCAACGTGATTACGCCCCTCTGCTACCTGCCCGCATTACAGAAGAACTACACGCGCTTTGGTCTGTTTTCCTTACTGATTTTCGGGAACGGTTTACCTTGAGCATGGAGCTATAGAAACGGAAATATCATATGTTCGCATTACAAATGGGTTTCAAATTCGTTGACAGGATCGAGGACGTGATCGCACAGAAGTGGAAATCGAGTCATGCATACGACGAACCTTAATAGTCTAGAAATCTGCTATTCACATATTTGGATGAATTACCTGTCGAGAGAACAACATTCATTCTCATCTTCTGGGCATGGGCAGCAGAGATCCTGGTTAGCACGGACATACTGGCCTTCATCGTCCTGTTCTGGGAATCCCATTCTTGTCACCAGCAGACTGTGTCCATGGATGTGAATTGGGTGGATGGAACCGTTGTGGGAGCCACCAGAGCCAACGGCGGTGAAGACAAGTTGGTAGTTATCTTCTTCGAATGTGAGAAAGTTGGTGCATCTGCAAACGTTGTGGTGATCAGAATCATCGCATACCTCGTCACATTTGACATAAGCGGCGCTTGGGTCCATATGGTGGACCGACAACTGTGTTGGGTGGGAGAAGGCGATGCCGTTCACGACTGGGGCCGGTTTCATTCCAGGCGGTGCCTTACCCAGGGCAATGCCTCCTTTGCCACCGAAGACGAAGTTCATGAAGTGCTGGGCTTCTTTTGAGACTTGCGATGGTGTTGGGTCCAGGGCCACTTCTCTTGCAGAGCGGGTCAGATCGCTCAGATGTATACAGCTGCTGCCCGACCAAGACGGGTAGTGCTCGAACGGACAGTTGAGTGTGAAACAGGGTGCAGTAACCTTGTTACAATGACGCCAGATATCCTTTGGTAAAGTGTCGGTGAGAAAAGTGCCACTTTCACTACCATAACGGAGGACGGCAGCATTGGTGTCGTTAAATGGACGTTTATTGACCTCGTCAAATCGCATTGTGTCAGCACGTACTTGATATTCCGTATGTTCGGGGTTGGTCTTAGTCGTCAACACAAAGTCGTATCTCTCTCCTCCAGAAACTATGATATAATCTACTTCGCTTACGGGATTGAGAGCGTAACCATCGGACGTAATCACCTTCAGTTTGTGGTCGTCAATTGAGATACGGTACGCGAAAACCATTGTAGCACCAATGACTCGGAAACGGTATCTGTGGCCTGGTTTCACGGCATAACCAAAGTACGGAGTACGCTTCTTCGGATCATTGACGTCGTAACGTCCGTGGCCGTTCACCAAACCGGACTTGTATGGAATCGGACTGATCTCGAGACCGTCGAAGGTACGAGCACCATCGAACCTCACCCCGTTTTCAAACCAGCCACCAGCTTTGAAGAGTTTCTCAAACATGTGGTGGGATTCTTCGTGTTGCCAGTCAGCTAGCATCATGATGAACTGGTCAAATTCGGGAAATTGACGTTCATTCTGAAGGTCAGTCGGATTGACGTCGTAGTGATGTTGGTTTGGCTCGTCTTCTTCATAGATGATAATTGGTCCGACCATACCTTCGCTAAACTGGACGCCAGTATGGGAGTGATACCAGAAAGTACCTATTTTTCAAAATTATAAATAAATATCATTAGCATCACACATACAGTATTTCGATTCATGATGTTCTGTGCAGAAAGAAAATGTTTGACAAAATCAGATGATTCCATCATCAAAGAATACAACTTACCCGGTGGTATAGCGGCAAATGAGTAGACAAATGTCCCGCGTGGAGGGATTGGGCACTGTGAGATATATGGTACACCGTCCATCCATGGTGTTCTTAACTGATACAGACCGTGCCAATGCATGGTGGTGGTGTCTGACATCATAGCATTGTGCATTGTGATACGGACGATACTGCCATATTTGACCTAGACACCGAAATAAATTCAATTCTGAATTTTAACATAATGATGTCAACATCGTTGTTAGAAAGCTCTCTTTTACGGTAGCTAACGATTCCTTTACAATTGTAAAAAGGCCTTCTCTGCTGATAGTATATGAGGATTATATATATGATAAATGGATTGATGTAAAACTTACTCTAATAGCCGGTCCGGGGATTTGTCCGTTGACTGTGATGATACGACGTTGTACACCATCGCAGGCAAGCTTAACGTTGGCTGTTGTCAAAGAACGAAATGATATATTAACAATAAGTTTCTCTCTATCTGTCTATCTGCCTGTCTCTGGTCTCTCTCTGGTCTCTCTCTCTGGTCTCTGGTCTCTGCTCTCTGCTCTCTCTCTCTCTCTCTCTCTCTCTCTCTCTCTCTCTCTCTCTCTCTCTCTCGTCATAAACTGCAGATTTCATAATGATTAGTAGCTTTTCAAAACATACATTCAATTTGCAAATATCCAGACATCTCTGATATATATCTCTGATATATGAAAGTTATGCACCTAATGGGTGCGTTGAAAACTGTAACTGAATAATGCAATCAGTGGCTGGTATGATGCTTTGCATAAAGGCTTTCAATTTGCAAACATCCAGATATCTCTGATAAATATGTCTGATGTATTCAAGCTAAGCGCTCGGAGGATGTGCCGACTAATATGTGTATGATAAGCTTATGTGCTGAAAAATGCAACTGCATGATGAAATTGGTGGTCGGCACGATATATTTTATTTAGGCAAATATGACCTTGTGTTGTAATTCAAAAAATACACCCGCGTTCGAGCATTTAAAAAAAAACATGGTGACCCTCATCACCAAAGTCAAAAACAGGGTGACCACCTTGAATCTACCCCCCGGCTGAAGAAATTGACCAGTCCCTTAAGCTGATATTCACCTCGAAAGTGAAAGACTTAAACATCTGCTCAAACTTTTCTCAATGAATTTTTCAACCATTCTCTTTCAAAATCAAACATATTTATCGGAGGTCACCGTGCAAATTCTGGTATGAGGGAAACAAATTACCCAAATTGACAGATATTTGAAATTCAGAATGGCCGCCATCCCTTTGTTAACTCCATGGAGAAAAATAATATTTTCGATTTTCGAAATACTGAGATAGTGAAAAGTTTTTTCACACCAAGAGCTATAAAATGAACACCCACAAGTGGTAGATCATAATAGAATCATTTGATAAGATTTGAAAGCCTGAATATCTGTCCTGCGACGCGTTCGTAGAGTATGGAGATGGTGCATTTTTGTGTTAAGCTTAATGAAACCAATTGAGGATCACAATGGAGAGAAGGAAAATGGAAAAGTTCACACATTAACAATAGAACTTCTCAAAAGACTCGCTGTAGATGGTTTGGTTGGCTTGTATCTTCATTACAACTATAAAGCGTATTGAACATTATAAAATAGCCCTGGAATAAATTCATCATCGTGAAATCGTGATGATACAGCTATTTCCTGACTTTTATTCATCGTAAAAAGTTGACAATTTGTTTGAATTCTGTTTAAAGCATGGCCTGAATTACGATAACTGTCACATCCAAAGGAGGGAGAATGAAATTCTCGCAATACTTACTGAAAGGTATGGCTCTATCAGTGCCGGCACAGTCGGGATCGTCAATGTAGCAGGCAACACACTCGACGGTGTTGCTGTTCTCGTCGAGACAGTCAGTGACAATTGTATTGCCGTTGTACGTCATACAATACTCATGCTCAATTTCGAAGTGGTAGCTGCAGACTTTGAAAAATAAGAGAGAAACATGAGTGAATTCTTTCTTTCATTTCCGTAAGGTGGAATTTCTCAACATTACAACTACTCGGTTCGGGTCATTGTCATCAGCAAGAGTTGATCAAAATCGGTGATTTTTTAAAAATTGGAGTCGTTTGAAAAAGCTTGCTGTGATGTCTTATTTGAGTTCGAGAGGCTGAATTTAATCTACAAAATCTATCGCTAAGGATTGAACTAGTGACATTTTCAAAGACAATGCTTCTAATCCAAAACTTCTTTCCAAAGATTTGGATGGCGTTTTGGGGTAAGCACAGCTTAAACACGGCTTTAAGCATTGAACAAATTCACACACAAAAGCGGACTGTGTGGTGTGGTGTATTCAGTTTCTTCATTTTCGTTGAAGATTGTTCCAACTCTCATCTTGAGATAATTTTCAGTTATCCTGACCTCATGTACGACACAAATGAAAGGTCTCAGCGGAGATGTCATCCGCACTTACCCTCTCTGTAGTCATCGAGTTCCGGGATATACTGTATCTCGCAAGTCCCTTGGTCTTGAAATACTGCCTGTTGAACAAAAAATATAATGGATGCTCGATTTCATCATATTATAAAGTTGAAATTGAAGATGAACTAAGAAACTGCCAGTATGGCAAAAAAAATGTAGCTTTTGAATCTCCGACATGACACAAATGTAGAAAGTTTTACGTGCAGTGGACATTATGTGATGGTGGTATGCGCATGTCATCTTCTGCTTCTCAATGAAGGACAGAATCCTGAAGTTGTGCAAAGATAAAATATGAAAACGTACCTGTGACAGGGCGAACAGCCCGAGTAAAGCGATCACGATTAACTTCATGATGGCTCCTCGATCACAAAAAGGCGCTGTGCTGGACTTGGATAAAAATCGCCAACTTATATAAGTTGGAAGGTCACGTGATCACGTGATCGCGCTAAATTTAAAACCTGTTAACGATGGCGTGGGTGGTAAGTGATCTTAGAGATCTTAGATCTTAGCGCCTTGTTTCACGATGAATATTAACAAACATAACAGCCATTTTGCTCAAGTGACACGCTACATGACTTATCGTGTGATTGTTTAAAATCTACGACACTAAAAGGTGACATCCCAACCTTTAACAAATGTAAGAAGTTTGTCAATTTTGCTTTTCGTTAAATTATCATTTCAGCCGGGCAGTATTGTTCATTTCAGCCGGGCAGTATTGTTCATTTCAGCCGGGCAATATTATTCATTTCAGCCGGGCAATATTGTTCATTTCCTCTCATGTCCGATTACAGAAATTACTCTCTGTATTTCAAATTGAAAAAGTAATCATTTGCAATTCTGTAAAATACTGAGTATCCTTCGTTATTTCTGTTAATGATTATATTTGCTTCTTTTCTTTCCCGCCCATTTGCGCTGAAAGGGTGGCACTATGAATTATTATAATGTGTAACATAGCCTAACAATTCAAATGTGATTTTGATCACAGACCCTCGAGTTTTCTCAAGGGTCTATCTTTCGATATCGATAGAATAAAGACCGTAGATATTTCATGAGTTATGTTACTGATTCCAACGAAGGTCACTTAGTTCAAACCTTCTATGGACGTGCATCAATTGACATGTATGCTAAGTTAGAATAAAGGAGTTTCCCTTTTTTGATAATTGTATCAGAGATTGAAATGTCCATTCACAAGAGGACCAACAAGAGTCACGAATTCAATCATGGCAATCGGATGTAGGAGACATGGCGTAATTTATAATTTTGTTTAAAAGAATATAATGTATTGATCTCAACTTAATCAGTAGAAAAATAGTTCGAATCATGATAGAAATGAATCATATCATGGCGGTGAGTCTGGTCATGTCAACACATGGGACTAGTGAATGCTCTGAAATTTTTCCAGGAATCTTGATAGTATTTGACGTTAGATAGAGATACGGGACCCTCAGTCCCCTTTCTGAAAATATCCGCATTTATATAATGTCATCTTTTCGAATCGTGTTCGGACGCAGAACTTTCACTTACGTCATGTCTGCTGATGGTGACAGACTCGTGTCATTCACAAACCCTTTGTTGTTAATTAGGAGACGCGTCTATATATTATTAGCTGATAAGCTGATGGCCAAGACTTCGCTAAGCCAAGAAAACTATTTACAAAAAAAAGTTTTATTCCTGAATAAATGGGCATACCGATTTTCGTCGCTTTTCATCATCATCGTGCTGGTAATAGGGGATTGTCAAACGAACAACTTACATAAAGTTAAGGGGGCGGGGAGTAGGATTTGTTATGAAAGATTTGCCTAGGGGTGGCAACGTTTAGGTGGTAGTGGGGACTTTCCTTGCTAAAAATGGCGCGAAGGGGGAAATTTTGCTGTTAAAAGGGGTTTCCTGTTACAAACATTTCGCTTTCCTCTCGTCATATTATTTTGGAGATACCTTAAAATAGACTAAGTATGTTTGCATGTTAAGCACCTCTGGTCGCAAATTCTCCGAATCGACCGCTACACAGAAAAAAAGTCCCATGCTGTGCCGTGTTTCAGGCAGCTTACGCAAACCTTCTCGCCCACGTGACCAAGAACACTATATCAGTTAATATGACTGAGTTAGCTTCATCAAACTGAAGTCTAAGACCTAAGTAACATACCAACATTCATGGGATAAACAAGGTTCAAAAAGATATAAATTACAAGTATAATTTTTTATCATATTATGCGTTGCGATATGCATTGATTTTGTAATAGTAATTACGCAACGGGAGATTTATTTTGCAATCCTACATCCAACCACAGCTGCAAACGCCATTCATTTGTCCTTGTCTCCGTTGGTAAAAATTGGAAGTTTTGCATGTTTTTTATAAACTATTAGTGATCCCCCAGGAGTATAAAACAGGAATCAATGCATTAGTAATATAATAAAGAGTTAAGCACGCTTCATTCTATCTATCATAGAGAGAGAAGCACGTTTCATTGTATCTATGATAATATCATTAATCTAGTCTTTGTGCTACTTTCATGCCATGGTGTAAAAATGCGCTCATTTTTGTCCAGAATTGGTGTGAATAGCCAACGCCATGCAGTTTGAATAAATTCAATGGGTACCAGAGCGTTGAATAGTATATATGCAAATCTCTTAGCATGTGATCTTAGTCACCTCGGCTTCTTGACGTCGATTGGGAGATCCTCGCTCGAAGCAGAAATGCACCCTTTTGTCGTGTTTCATAGACAATGAATGATCCGGTATCTTGTTCTACTATAGTTTAGGAAACGCATGCAACTCAGCTATCAGTTCAAGCTGCATGAAATAAGCTCAGTCCCTCGAAGAAAACGAGGATCGACCTTGATGACAGGATAATTTACGTAATATTTGGCGGGATGCTGCCCCCCCCCCCCCAACCCCAACCCATTTAATTAGTAGTATACTTATGCCATGATTACCATACTATTGTCTTGGTACAATGAGATGTTCACAGTTTGTACTCACAAGGTAGTTTTGCATGGTTTTACCATACAGAATGAGACCTTTATTGAGTGTCTTCTTCACAAGGGTGACTTGTGAAGTTAAATTAGATCATAGACAGTAGAGGGGCGAGATTAAATTTTGGAATTTTTATCACGTTGTCGCTTTCCTCCTAGTCGCTGTTTAATGTAAGGCATGAAATCTCTTAACAAAAATCCCGGATACTTTCAAATTTCAACATGCATGGCATGGTTATTTTCATACATGTTATTCTCTCTGCTCATAACAATGTATAGGGGCGCCCCGTGCAGCTGGTCGACATTTGTTCGAGTTTATTCCACGCGTGGAGTTTACCGGGCATTTTTGCTCGTAAGAGAGGCTTTTTTGGGGGGGGGGGGCAGGAAACTTTCTCATAAGTGGGGATTTCATTCGTTTGTTCAACAAACAGCTTGGCAGAGCTTTAGGGCAGGGTATTTGAAGCATTTTCGGAGGGGGTTGTTGATAGGGCAGTGAAATATATGGCAAAGAGAGGACATTTCGAAAATGCAAACGCAAAACAGATAGAGTGTCACTACTGCTGTTGTTCATCAATATGTTGGAATCGATCACAATTGGAAAAAGCGATGGACATATGTAAACGTCAGGGTGAGCAACGTATATAACTGTTGTGGAGTCTTTTTAATTACGAAGTATGTATGTATCACATAATTAGTGCTTGTTGCAATTTTTAGTGTTTTTGGGTTGCTCATTCTTTTACTTTCCTTTGCTGTTTGCTTGCTTATTTGTCTTTGTGCTTGCGTGTTTTTATGCATTGCCGCTGAAGTTTTTTGTCCATGGTTTTTGTATTTATGTCTTAGGTTGATTTTTGTTTTGTTTGTTCGTCGTTTGATCGATAGTTAATTACTTATACTGACTGTTTTGTAGAGACAATCGCAAGGAAGGAAAATCAGCCAGCAAACTCGAACAGCCTGTTGAACGATACATGTACTGAGAGTTGCAAAAGAGCATAGACCCTAGTTTTTCTCCAGGGTCTTTGAAAAGAGAAAAGGTGTGAATATTTACTAATTTGCATAAGAACAATACGGCACTTATGGCTTCGTGAGAATGGCTGGATGGTTAGAATATGAACCTGTATCCAATGTGCTGTGTCTTTACATAAGCGTGATATTGACATGTGTTTTTGTCTGTACTTGGGGTTGTGTGAAATAATTATTCCTCGGTACTTTTTGGCACGTCTTTTACGTGCTTACGTGGATACAGAATATGACTGTCTAATCAAGTATGCAAATAGGTCATCGGCAAGTCGTAAAATCTCGGCCACTGTCGTCGTTACCCTCTCTTACTTCAGATCTGAGTTATTATACAAAGTTCTGCCGTTAAGAAGAGTCAAGGGACGCGCCATTCGTAACTCATTGTTCATTTAGGGTTGTTTTGTTGGTTTCATTTGTAATTATTATTTTTTTATGATTCTACTCAAACTGTGCAAATTGCTATAGGCAACCCTAGAAAATCAATCGATTATCAACGAAAGAGGAGAATAAATCTATACATTCAGTAAACAAAGTGCAGTAAACGTGATTTGTAGAGGTCTGGCCAAAATGGTGGAAAAATATAATATCATGGAGGGAATGGATTGAAGTACGATTTTCTCAAACTCCATCGCTGCCAGTAAATGCCATTATTCTGTGAATTCATATGTCTAGTGACATGGTTGACTGTCCGATAACATCTTTTAGCAGTTCATTCATGGACAAATTTTTGTTTTGAAATACTGCCTTAATTCCCCATAATGCATTTCGGTCAAGGTTCATGACAATATTTCAAAACAGTTCTGCAAAATAAATACGCCTAGAATCTCTGTCCTTTCAGGCGAGTCTAAAATTTGTTCAGAGTTTGAAACACCAGTTAGTGCATTGTTTTCACGTATTTTCATGACTCGGTTTCAACCATGACATTTAATAAGCGATACAGCATTGGTTAGTAAAGTCGACACATACACGTGACACATGAACACGGTATGAATATTAAGCGACACACAATAGTAAAGACTAATGTGTAAAGTAACGACAGACGACAACTATGTGCTGCTCGATAATCTTTAATGAAAGAGAAGAGAAAGAGTGATACATGTGCAAGCTATACTACAAATCATAACACGATAAAATACACCCAAAGCACACATCTGTACATTGTACAGAATGACTACATTTCGCTGATATGCATCGAAAGTATACCCGAATGGGTATGGTTTAGTGGCCTACTTCTGTCTATAATCTGTCTCAGACGCTGTGTGCAAATTGCAACCCAACTGCTCTTCACACTCAACACTCTGAGTTCATGTTAGTCGGGTCATTTTGAAACGAGGATTTTATCACAAAACCAAGCTGACTATTCCTCCCCTGCATTATACAATCTATTCGGGCTTTCAGTCGTGTCAAGAATTGCTAGGAAACAACTGAGATCGGTTAAATGAATGTTTAACACACAAATGTTTACCAGTAATTATCAAAATACAATATAAGTAACATACGAATTCAGAAACTTGTCGTCTTCCAATAGGCCTATTTAATCTCATTTTTACTGGATCGAGTATTTAAATATGTGTCCTTTATTCTCAATATATCGGCACCATAAAATCTTTACGAAATTTAACTGTAACCATTTTTAAACACGTTGTCTTTCTAAAAAAATTATACATAGTTTTGTTTCAAGTAACAGCGCTGGCAGCACTCGTGACATAATTTAGACGGAAATTTGTGACCCTTGTTCTTTTTCCAAATAATCCATTCCAAGTCTTTACAAATTTTTTATTAATTATTTCGGTAATTTTGTTCTTTTCCTAAATAATCCTTCCAAATTTTTACAAATTATTTCGGTTATTTTGTTACACTTGAACACTGCACCTTTTCTTGTTATTGTGCTCACTGAAACATATACACTCAACTGTTGAATTATCAATGATCAGATCGCAGCTTTTTCCTTGCTTGTAGAAATAAATGGACATAGTTTACGGTACATAGTCACCGTAAATCGATTCTGCGCTTACGCAGGGTGTGAGTATAGCTCCGATGGTTGATAATTCAACATGTTTCGGTACGCGGAACAACTTGGACAACTTCTCAGATAAAACAAAAAAAGTCTCTCATTCTATAACTCAACATGACCGATCTTTGCTTTGTCTGTTCTGCATACCGCGATTCAGTGAGTGCAACGGTGAGACTGTCTGTTCTCTTTCTCGGGGGAAGTAAACATTTTTGTATGAAGATAGAGCTACGCTAAATCGCGAGAACCAAAACATCATCATATACGAGAGTAGAGTGCGAATATGATGACGTAGAAGTGAAAAGAGAATATTGTCTGAAACATCGTCGTCATCTGAACCATCATCTGAGCTTGCGCACACGTCTTTCTGAAATCAAAGTCAAACATACAATTAAACGTATGGTAACATGGGAGAATGAAATTATGCACAGGACAAAGATTCTAAATTCGAAAAAATTAAATTCTCATCTTGTAAAATCAAACGACTTGTCTAAAGCATTGGCTACTACGGAAGTATTTGCATAAGAGCGATAGGAGGTCCTTTCATTCCCGGTATTCGAAATTCAAAATCACCAAATTTTATGAATGAATTCAAGCTGAGGGGGACTTCATTTTCGATTTAAAAAAAAAACAAGGACGAAAGAAACTCAACGCTTTTCAAAACGAGTTAGAGCAAGTTTGAGACAGATTAACGATTGCAAAAGTTGGAAACCTGCATCCGAGACCCAATGTGCTTGAATGTCTTGTGACGCCGTCTCTCGTGAATGTTATCTCTATAAGCATCCCTCACGTGGCCAAGGCGTATGAAGGTTGGTTCAAGATCGTACGAGAAGACGATATCGTCACGACTTTAATTAAGGTATACTGTCACCTGTTCCGATTTTGCCACAGTTACCATGGAAAGAGAAAGTCTAACCAATCACAGATTTTAAGCGGGTGGCCGCTTTTTAAAAACAGCGCCCTCACATGGGTATTTAACAGGGCACGCCCCTTTGTCCATATATGGGCATATTTAGATTCAATACTGTATACCTTTAATTAGTGGTAACAACTTGAATGAGAACGATGAGAACGGGTTATCTCATGGTGTGATCTTGTTTAAGGTAGAACGCATCTCGGGGAAACACATTCGGACTCTCAAACTTTTACAATTCTCTTCTGATATACTACATGTGGGGGTTTATTTTAAAGCTCTTGGTGAAAGAAAACTTTTCACCGGCTTAGTTTTTCGAAATTCGAAAATTTTAATTTTTCTCCATAGAGTTAACACAGGGATGGCGGCCATTTTGAATTTCGAATATCGGTAAATCTTGGGTAATTTGTGTCTCTGGTACCGAAATTTGCATGGTGACCCCCTATTTTTATTCTTGATTTTGAAAGTAAATGATTTAAAGATTCCTTGAGGAAAGTGAGAGCAAAAGTTTAAGTCTTTCACCTTCGAGGTGCATACTACCTTAAATTTAAGAAACGATCAAAACCTGACGGAAATTTCCAGGTGATGACCATTGCATAATGATGATAATTATGTAGTTATGTAAGTTTGGAAAAACAGAGAACAAGGGAGAGAATGTGCACTGAAGATAGAATTCGATATTTGCAACGTCACGTTTGTTATCTTGCAAAGAAGCTCTAAAGTGACGCTTACAACCAACGTCGTGGTGCATCAATTTCAGTTACTGAAAGCATTACGACCCGGACTGATTCGTCAACCATTATTCCTCTAACAAAAGTCTTACCACTCACCTTTCCTGAATTATACAACTTCCCAATTGATCTTGAAGCCTGTAGCCTGGCCTTCGTCATCACTGGTGAATCGTACGAAGACGTCTCTGTATCCTGTCTCGAGTGGTTCCGGTGGACTTTCCCCAGTGAACTTGGCGATTTTCTGTTTTTGGGGTCCTATCACCCAGATATAGTCATATCCACCTTCCAAGTCCATTGCCTCGAAATGGAGGACGATTTGCTGTTGACAACGAAGGCAGTATCAAATGCATAAAACATTGCAAGCGTATGTATGTATGTATGTATGTATGTATGTATGTATGTATGTATGTATGTATGTATGTATGTATGTATGTATGTATGTATGTATGTATGTATGTATGTATGTATGAATGTATGTGTGTGTGTGTGTGTGTGTGTGTGTGTGTGTGTGTATGTATGTGTGTATGTATGTATGTATGTATGTATGTATGTATGTATGTATGTATGTATGTATGTATGTATGTATGTATGTATGTATGTATGTATGTATGTATGTATGTATGTATGTATGTATGTATGTATGTATGTATGTGTATATAGATATATACACACCCAGAGGAGTACAATTTACAGGGCTCTTGGCAGTATCGCGCAGTAGTAGCGGACTGTGTAGTGTGATGAAAATACAATTTATTCTGATTTCAGGATTAACCACAAATTCAAGCATATCAAAGAGATGACAAGTTTTTATAAGAGCGACTTCTCAACTGTTGATAAAGTAAACCTCATGTATTAGTCTCCAAAAAGCCGATACAAGAACAAATCTTACTGGTTTAACTATTGACCCTACTAGTACCACCTCAAAATGGTACGTGCTAACTTAAGCAGAAGATGCCTCAACGCAGGAATTTTTATTGAAAAGCCATCTAAAGATCGACTGAGTCATACCAAATCCGAGAAGTGGACGTCCATAGGACTTGGTGCGTTTTAATTTCGTCTGTCTGATGATTGCTATTAATTCTCTCAAGTGTTAGGTCGACAGTCTACACCGAGAAACCTTTGTTCTGGAACATCGCAACGGTGCTGTCATGACATCACACATCGTGCGGGCGATTGGCCAAATCTGTTGTGAAGACTGACTCGACAGAGGAGGGTTTTCAATTTGTCTCGTTCGGTTGTGTAGGATTCTTTCTAGTTTCTCTAGGGTCCGTTGGTGAGTTTTTGGTGCCAAGCCTCCAAATGCATACTTACAAACATACCTATTGTTTCTCCAACTGAGTATCGCATAATTGTATGTTTCAGGGATGTATATCGTGATAGAAAAGTTTGGGTGTCGGTCGAAGCGCTGTTAGAGTGTCTTTGCTATCATAAACCTACAATGTGCGTAAAACTCTGTACCTGTCTTGTATATGTTCTTCTTCTTCTTCTTTCAAAGTGTCTATTTGTTTTTTAAGTTTTTTTGTTGTTTTTTTTTTTCTTTTTGGGGGCAAGTTATGAATGTGAAAATCGAACGAACATCACTCTAGGTATTGAAAACTCGCTATTGGGTTTCTTTCTGTAAAAGGTAGATCTGAAGCCAAGTACCGCAAGATTCTTTGAAAAGCAAGCTGGCGGATCCCAGCTCACATTTATAAATTTGTATCACTACTTCCCCTGAAACTTACGTTCGATTATCACGCTGTGCTGTGAGGTGGGATCTGCAAAAAGTGCTATGGACGTACCTTGTCACCAGAAGCAGCACTGATATGAAACTCGCATCGTTCGTTGTTCTCGTACAGCGTAGTACCGTCGTAGTCCATGGATGATACGCTTCCAGTATCGCCTATCAGGTCGTGGGGCGTACCACATCCAGAATCAAAGGTCGGTTGATCTACGCTTGTTTCTGAAAGAGATATAATCGTAGGGTAGCTTAGATTTGGTTTCTGCCACAGGGAGGGGTTTGTGAAATTGACTGATATAATGCACATGCTCTGGTACTCAGTTGCATGGACAATCAGAAATGACATCAATTTCTTAGATTCAACATCGCTTCATTCACCCTAAAACTGAACAATTTGTGTTGAATCGGGTAGAGATACGGCAGACTTGAACGCAAGAAACCCAATGAACACTAAACAAACCACAGCACGAACTACGAGCTCATGTCTCATGTAAAGGCTGCGGTGTAGTTTTAATCATAGACAGTAGAAGGGAAACTTCTACTGTCAGTGTTTTAGGGACTGGTCAGTTTCTTCGGCTGGGGGTGGATTATTTTTTGCCAACGTCAAAAAGTGGCTGACCCCCCCCCCATTCCAAATTTCGAAAACAAGGTGACCCCCCTTGCGCGCGACAAAGGTAAACCAAAAAGGTGGAATTTTGAGGTACATTTTAAACATTGAGCCGCTCTGTTTTTTAATGAAATCGTTGTCATGTCAGTTGTATGATAGGCATTTCAAAGTGTAAATTTTTAAGTTTGAATACTGTAACGGTGTTTTGAATGAGCTGTGAATGTATTCCACACTTTCTATGGATAACAAGATGTCCAAAACTGTTGTAAATAAACGACTGTCAATCTTTAATATCAAAGAGAAGAAAAGCAGTAAATCAAAAACTGTAATGGTTGTTTAGACTTGCCGGCCGTACAATTGCATCTCCTGAGAAGCCATAAGTTGTAGCCAAATCTGCCATGTGCGCAGTTTCTGAGAGGACCTTTTCTTTTAACATTGAAACCATGAAAGCCCAGCTAATAATGACAAAATCTGCCTTTTGATACCTATGATTTTAGTCATGAAGAAATAGCACTTTTTTACAGGAAACCTGTGACACAAAGGAAAAAAAGTTGCAGCGATGAGAACGGGGAATATTTTGTCATTTTTATATTTAGTGCATGTTGCTTTTTTATACTGAATTCTTATATAGAAAACAGAAAAGTATCAGGAATTTGTCATACTTCTCATATGAACTGCAGATTTTATAATGATTAGTACACTTTGCAAAACAGACTTTCAATTTGCAAACATCAAGATATCTCTGATATATATCTCTGATATATTGAAGTACCGCGCCACGAAGGGCGCGCCGAAAATATTAAACATCTGGATATCAATAATATGCCACATATATATTAAAGTTACGTGCCCGAAGGGTAGGCCGAAAATACTAAACATATAGACATCTCTGATATATATGCCTGATATATTAAAGTCACGCGCCCGAAGGGCATGTTGAAAAATATGTCCGATTATTAAAGTTATGCGCCCGAACAGCGATCCGAAAAATGCAACAGAATGATGAAATTCGTGGGTGGCACGATGTATTTTAGGCAAGTATGAGTCCATGTCGAAATTAACCTGCCCACCCCCCATTGAGCATTTCAAAAACATGGTGACCCCCAATCACCAAAGTCAAAAGCAGGGTGACCCCTATGAATCCACCCCAGGCCGAAGAAACTGACCAGTCCCTTAATGCAAACGTCACTTTGACCTGCAAGTCGGAAACGTAGCCCGCAATTTGGAAGAAAGCACATTCAAATGAGAATAAAATGTGAATATATTAAAGCTGGGCGATTTGCATGATACATTTCAGTTGCATTTTATGATGTTTGGGGCACTTTGGGGTCGACAATTAGATCTAGGAGTCGATCATTAGACCTAGTAAGGGGCAGTCAAAACAACAAAAATGTAGCGCAAAGATACTGATTTTAAAATGTGTCTGCTGCAGAAAGAGCGTAAATCTGGTGATCGACCCTTTAAAGCGCAGTCACCGTTTTACAGTGTGGCGGTACCCACCTTCGCCCATAACTGAGACTTCGCAAATGGTGACGGGGTTGCCACGGTCTGACTGAATACTGACGTACCGACCAACGATGGGGTTGATGCAGTTGACAGTTGTTGATGGCCAGTTCGAGCGTCCTCGATGTCAGCACTTCGCCGCACTGATGGTGGATTTCGATCTCGTCCTCTGAGCCAACTCTAACAACAGCTCCGACAAGACCGCCGCCTAGTCAGTGAATGTAAAGCATGGAAGAAATAAAAGACGTTTGACAGGTATAATTTTCAAGGACGGTTTTTGGGCATGTTTTTATGTCGAAAGCTAAAAACATGGAACAACCAATGGAAGAATAATTTTGGATTTATACCGACAGATCGCTTAATCTGTTTTATATGCCGTAGTTTGAATACTTTCTGCACACGTTGAGTTGAATATCTTTAAAGGGGCAGGTTTTTGATCGGTTTCCTCTCTTATCAAATTGATAACGGTGCACAAATTTGAAAGGAGAACAGATAACTACAATCAAATAAACAGTCAATGTTAACAACCACTAATGCGAGAACCAAGGATTGAATACTGCCCCTTTAAGGTGGTACGCACCTCAAAATTAAAAGATAAACTTTTGCCCAGACTTTCCTCATTGAAATTTAGCTATGAGCTATCAGCTACAGTTTTCCTGCACTACTTGGCTCTTAAACCTATATAGGCCCAAGACTATATTATTATACCTCGCTTCGAATTCTTTGTAGACCTACCTTCGTAGTCGGCACAATCGTCGCAGGCGCAATGGTCATCGGTGTTACCGCACCAGGCGTACGGTGAACAACAGGGGAATTCTCCATTGGGATTGCACTGAGCAGGTGATCCATCATCGGCGGGGTAGTCAGGCCCGCAGCGAAGATCTGCCCTCCATTTCATGGTCGAAGCTACGAAATACGTAGACGCAAAATATTACTTTTGGTACATTTGAAGAACACTGAGCAAATCTTACTTATGTTAAAGTCAGTCCTTGTTTTGCATTGCTTTGTACAGCGAATGTTGTTGTTGTTGTTGTTGTTGTTGTTGTTGTTGTTGTTGTTGTTGTTGTTGTTGTTGTTGTTGTTGTTGCAGCTGCTGCTGCTGCTGTTGCTGCTATGTTAAATGTCGTTGGTGAATACTAATAAGCTCCGATGGAATTATAAAATTGTATTCCATCATAGTAGTGGTCCTTGTATTTTTCAGTCTCAGTCAATTATTTCAATTTCAAGTCTCACGCGACAGTTGGTTTATGTTTGCCCGACTAGCGAGTGAAACGCAATCACGATACCAAACAGGACATCCACTGCATTCACAAACTTAAGGGCTCCATTGATATATCTATATATTTTTCCTCAGTTCAATATTTTTAAGTATATTCTAGTCTTGCCAATACCAGTCGACTTTGTGACGTCATTCCCCGAATATTACTGATTGTGGCGCCATATTTTTTCTACATCTTACAAAACTCTTGAGCATTGCCAAAACTATAGCAATGTCCCCCATCGTGCCCAGCAATGGACTCAAGCAAACTTTGCACTCCATGATGTATTCGGCTTCACCTCGTCCATTATGTCGTGTAAAGTTTGGTTTCGTTCATTATGGTCCGGGAGGGATTACATTATTACTGAACTAAAATTCTCAACATGTAGTTCATGCGGGGATGAATTCCTACATATAACAGGTGCCGCCAACTGGTAAATTTCATGAATTTCGCAAAATCATCACAAAACATGTTTTGAAGGCTGATATACCGATTTTTCGTATTTTTGACCTTGACCCAAAATTTGGAGGGGAAAGTAGAGCTGTTCGTAACTGCCCTCCCACTGGCATACACGGAAAATATGCCCTCCCACTGAATTTTGATGCCCGCTGCCCTCCAGTATCTATAGTCTGCCCGCTCCCCACTCCCCACAACATTTCAAGCTCCCCTCTGCCCTCTCCCTACTACTGAAATTTCCCATTGCCAACTAGATGCCTACTAGGCAACCCAACCGTGGGAGCAGCTGGCAGTATAGCTTGGAACATTGCTCCCCTCTAAGTTAGGCGCTAAATCTCCCCTCAAGTTCTATCAACCACGCCGCTTTCCCCTCCCTCTACGTATCTTCCGGTGCCCGCTGTCAAAAACTTTCTCCCCGCCCACTGAAAATAGTGAAATTTCTTCCCCGCCCACAGTAAATATAGATTTTTTCTCCCCGCCCGCTGATTAGTTTTGAAATTTGCCCGCCCGCTGAAAAACTTCGCACGAACACCTTTTTGCACGAACAGCTTAGTTGGCGGCACCTGATATGAACATAGACCCTCGAGAAAAACTTCTCGAGGGTCTATGATATGAACAAGAATCGCAAATTGGAGATTTTGTGGCCTTGTAAGTCGGTTCTAGGGTAGGCACCCCCTGTCGGACATTTACCTGTCAAACACATACCCTATCGCAAGCCCAATGATGTCAGGGTGACAAATGTACTGGGGTAACCCTCCCGATACCTTAAAATAGGTAAACCTCATTTAAATACAAAGCTAGATTACCGCAGAAAACGGCAGTGACGCAATGATTTTCTTACACTGAAATATCGAAGTTATCATGAATTGCGTTTTTAGAGGAGTGTGAATATGACTAGACATAAAATTGCCCACCCTAATTTTTCAGAAATGCACTTTCTTTCACTTTCGCCTGTTTTCATTGCAAAAGCGGCTCTGAAATGGTTAAGCAGACTCAGAATGCCCCAGAGATCACGTGATTACGATACAAAAAACAAACACACGTGTGTAAACGCATGTGGAATACAAGCTTTTTAAGCACGGTTGTCAGTGGACGTAGTTTTATTTGTTCCGTAGTCCATATGAATTCTGGGGTTAATCCATGTTCAACAGTGTCCAGCTCCGCGTACTTTTTAACCCCTTTGCCACCCATAGATGAAATGATCTACCCCTTACAGTAGTCAGTACAATCGCTACATGTGCAGTGATCTGCAGTGTTTCCACACCAGCCGTACGGTGAGCAACATGGGTAGATGCCGCTAGGGTCACATTCGGCTGGTCTTCCGTCGGACAGAGGGTAGTCAGGACCACAGCGTAGATCATTCCTCCAGCTATTTGCTGCTCAAAACAAAAGGACAAATAAATTCACGTTCAAAGACTAAGTGATTATTTTACAGTAATCATTATGATAAAATCTGTGCTCTGCTACGTAAAATTTATGGGCATTTTGTAGCGTTGGGATATAAGCTAAATAGACTGCCAAATTTGTCGTTTTATAATTATTTTCATGACCAAGTCGAAGGCAAAAGGTCAAAACCACGTTGCCAGCGGTCCTCGACACACTATATTCTTGTATTTGATAAAAGTGAACTGACGGCTGACTTACGCGGTCGCTTCAATATAACTCTGTGTACCCTGAATGGTTCGCCCAAGTCCACTTTCCACCACGATTTGTCCTG
Source organism: Ptychodera flava (assembly GCF_041260155.1). Lineage (NCBI taxonomy): Eukaryota > Metazoa > Hemichordata > Enteropneusta > Ptychoderidae > Ptychodera > Ptychodera flava. Next base: position 9,237,070 of record NC_091949.1, on the reverse strand, counting down.
TGCGTCCAACAAGGAGCAAGTGGCAGGATTGCCATCAACAGCCAACGCTGCATCAATTCCCGCACTCAGCTCTGCCGGTTCGTTCAAAGCAACGTTGACCAGGGTGGGCTCTAGAGGAAAAGATATGGATATTAGTTACGACAAGCCTAAGGTCTCCAATCAGTTCGGTTGTCACTCTCTGTAAGCAGCAAATGATGTTAATTTTCCTGATTAAAATTCTAAGATAGTGCCACTGACGTAGATAAGACGGGTATTTATAACAAGCAAACCGAATCTCACAATGGTCATCATTTTAACAAATACAAATATTCAAAAAAAAACCAAAACAAATATTTTAACAAATACAGCGTGAACGCGGTTCAAAATTCTTGTTATCTTATCACAGTCTTTTGCAAGGTGACTGAGTGTGAACCGAGCATATATAAAAGTGAATGGCACAGCTGCAGTCTCTAAAGGTGTATTGTAATGACAAGAATAGTTCTTGAAATTGATCCATTTTATTGTGAACAATAATCAATCTTGAAAATTGACAAATGATTATTATTAATTAGCTTCTTCATCTTGGACAGTGTGTTCATTTGGCAAGACACAATGACAAACTCGGGTAATTAATATTCTCCAAATTTACAATTGACCATCCAAGGAAGTACGAACCTCGAAATTGAAAGACTTACACTTTTGCTCAAACTTTCCTGAATGAAACTTCCTACCATTCTCTCATCAAATCAACAATAAAAATTGGGGGTCAGCTGCGGCGTGCAAAATTGGGAACAAGCGAAACAAATTGCCCAACATTTTGCGATATTTGAAATTGAAAATGGTCGCCATTCCTGTGTTAACTCTATGGGGAAAAATTAAATCATGGATTTTCGAAAAACTAAGCCAGTGAAAGTTTTTCTTTCTCAAAGAGCTGTAAAATGAGTCCCTACAAGTGGTAGATCAGAAAAGAATTGTAGAAATTTGAGAGTCTGACTATCTGTCCTCGAGGTGCATTCTACGTACCCAAAACAATTCTCAGACATGCATTGTTATCCACTCACATTACAAAAATAATTCTGGTTATGATAATAATTATGAAAAGCATATAATAACTCCTATTGGAACCTGCAAATCCAATAGCGCTCTTCTCGGTTACAGATTTGTTACTAAATATAGCTGTACGCGCGCGATATCGGACATGCGGACAAATTTTATCAATGCTGCATACATTGCCGTTTTTGCAGCTTGTACTCTGAGTCGTGAATATGCCTTTTAGTATTCATTGTTACACTAGTAGTCGCCTACTATGATGTGTTTTCGTCGTTTTTGCATGAGTAATTTTCAAAAGCGTAATCTAAAAATGCGGATAAATATTTATTTTTGCATATTAATGAGAGAACGTAAACTGTGAACAGCCTTATTTCAAATCATTCTGGTGACTGGTTACCGAGAAGGAAAATCGATAAGACATTACCTTGTTTATTATATTTATCGAAGAAATCACTTTCGTCCCAGTCGAAGTCGCCACATCCGGGGAACTCCATGGGTGTACTGGGCTGTTCGTTAGGCTTGACATTGAGTAAGATTGCCATACCACCCAACAAATGGTGTTCAATGTGACAGTGCAAGAACCACCAACCTGCAAACAAATATTTTACACTCCTGTGACCAACTTTTCATGGCATCGCGTATCTCCTGATAAAGTTGTTAAATTTCTGAAAATGCGTATGTTTTAAGACATATAGGATATCTCTGCCAGTACTATTGATGCAGCGAACTGCGCATGTCAAACAAACTATCCCTACTTTACCAGTGAAGAGTCATAAGCTTACATGTAAGCCCTGCTGTTCTGATACCATGTGTCCCTCGGTGTGAATGTCTCACTTGTCAATTCAACATCCGATTTTAGAATCGAACGTGACAGATGTTACGTTATAACTTGTTTGGACCAACTAATAAGGATCACCTACCCGGATTGTCAGTCGTGAGACGTGCTACGACGTAGCCCCCAGAGGGCAGTAGAACGGTGTCCTTTCTCGGCGGGTTGAACAGATTCTGTGGAATGGAGTCGGGATCTTCGTTCCAGGTGTCGTTCCTCCAGCGTGGCTTGTTGCATGGCACTAGGACACTGTAAATGACAATTGCACGCATGTGTACAGAATAGTTCTTGGCTTGTTGGGCCGGCATCTATTGTATTTAAAGGCGGTAAGTACTTCACATTGTCCAGTACAAGCAGTATACTACTGTACCTATGTAATAATTTCCTAGAAATGTACTTTTTGAGTATTTTCACCCGATTCCGATTATTTGTGAAATGGTGGACTTTCCTATTTTAAATTCAAAATAACCGCAAACCCTATCGTAACTCAATGGGGAAATTTTGGGTAATGATTTCCACATTAATTTCATGGTGAAAACTGTCCTGATTTCAATTACTTCAATGGCTGGGAGTATATGACTGAAAATATGGGTTTATTGCGAAAGGGGAAAGATCTCTGATGAACATTGAAATATTATTTAGTAGGATATGGAGAGCGTATATACTTCTCTCTTCTTCTTCTTCTTCTTCTTCTTCTCTCTCTCTCTCTCTCTCTCTCTCTCTCTCTCTCTCTCTCTCTCTCTCTCTCTCTCTCTCTCTCTCTCTTCATATATATATTCTTAGTGTCTACCTACGTGTCAAGACCACAGCACTGACTTTCATCTTCTGGGCATGGGCAGCAGAGATCCTGGTTAGCACGGACATACTGGCCCTCTTCGTCCTGTTCTGGATATCCCATTCTTGTCACCAACAGACTGTGTCCGTGGATGTGAATTGGGTGGATGGAACCGTTGTGGGACCCACCAGAACCAACGCTGGTGAAGACAAGCTGGTAGTGTTCTTCTTCGAATGTAAGAAAGTTGGTGCATCTGCAGACGTTGTGGTGATCAGGATCATCGCATACCGGGTCACACTTGACAAATGCAGCGCTGGGGTCGAAATCGTGGATTGACAGCTGTGAGGGGGAGACGAAAGCTTTACCATTGCATACCGGAGCTGGTTTCATACCAGGCTTTGCCTTTCCCAAGGCAAACCCACCTTTCCCACCGAAGACGAAGTTCATGAAGTGCTGGGCTTCCTTTGAGACGTGGGCTGGTGTTGGGTCGAGGGCCAATTCTCGTGCAGAACGAGTTAAGTCGTCGAGATGGATACATTTGGTGCCGGACCAGAAAGGATAGTGCTCGAATGGGCAATTCAATGTCCAGCAGGGTGCGGTCTCCTTGTTACAATGACGCCAGATGTCTGGTGGTAGAGTGTCGGTTAGGAAAGTGCCACTTTCATCACCATATCTGAGAACGGCTGCATTTGTGTCGTTAAATGGACGTTTGTTGACCTCGTCAAATCGCATTGTGTCGGCTCGCACTTGGTATTCAGGATGTTCGGGGTTGGTTTTGGTCGTCAGCACAAAGTCGTATCTTTCACCTGCAGACACTATGATGTAATCAACGTCTCTAGGATTGACATCGAAACCATCGGATGTAATCACCTTCAGTTTGTGGTCATCAACTGAGATACGGTATGAGAAAACCATCATACCACCAATGGCTCGGAAACGGTATCTGTGGCCTGGTTTCACGGCATAGCCAAAGTACGGAGTACGGGCCTTGGGATCATGGACGTCGTAACGGCCGCGGCCGTTCACCAAACCGGACTTGTATGGAATCGGACTGATCTCAACACCGTCGAAGGTACGCTCTCCTTCGAATCTCACCCCATCTTCAAACCAGCCACCAGCTTTGAAGAGTTTCTCAAACATGTGATGGGATTCTTCGTGTTGCCAGTCAGCTAAAAACATGATGAACTGGTCATATTCGGGCAAATGACGTTCGTCGTGCAGGTCGATCAGGTTGAAGTCGTAGTACTTTTGGTTGGGTTCGTCTTCTTCATAGATGACAATTGGCCCGGACATACCTTCGCTGAATTGAACGCCGGTGTGGGAGTGATACCAGAAAGTACCTGTAGTTTAAACACCAGTTTGTGTTGAGTTACTTTTTGATACAACAACAAATAAGCAGTACAAGTAGAATGGAGCTTGACACATTAGGTAGTGGCGAGATATGGATCTCTGAAGCATACAATGCCACGCGTGGTTTCGCTCCTGATGGAGATGCGATCGTCCCTCGGGAAAGTGTACACGACACAGGCGCCAGTTTATAGCTTCCGAAAATGCCACGTGGATCACGGCATCAATGCAGCGACGTTAAGGCAAATAAAATCGACAAAGGTAGCGAATACACGAGAGAACTTCCATGTTTCTCCAGCACAGAGCAAATTTTACAATATTTACGATATTTAATCCATTGTGTTGCCTGGACACGAAGTTTTTTTATCATATGCCTATCTTTATTTTACTGTGTTATAAAGTGATTTTAATGGATATTTTTCTAGACTAAGTTGTCTGGGTGTTTTAGCGTTCGCTGTTTTTTATGCTTTTGCTGTTTTGTTTTGTTTTGTTTTTGTTTTTTGATTTGTAGACTTTTTATTCTTATGGGGGATATGACTGGCTGAAAGCCCGTTGCTCCTGCTACGTATAATGGATACTGTTTTTTTTATCACGTGGAACCTGGAATACAGTTATACATAGTATGTAATACATAGTTAGTATTATTTCCACATTCAATTTCGTTCTCTTCGTTGACTCCATTCCATTCTTCTAAATTTCATTTACGATTTAACATAACAAATTTCCATTTTTCTTTTCGAAATGCCATGTAACACTTGCATGACGGTTGGGTTCTGATGACAGAATGTTTGCGCATAAAAAATTCAATCGTGGAGAATTTGCGTAATTGGAATTCATGTTAGAGCGACCTCTATCGATGTAGAATAGTAAAACGGAAACCCGAGAGAAATAGTGAGTTGTAAAATTGAATTCAGAATACAATGTAGAATGAGACTACAGAAAAGTTAAACTGAAAGTCGAGAGAAATGTTGTAAAATTAAATTGAGAATAGTAAATTGGAAGGTTTTTTTTTTTGCATACAGTGGACCATAAATTGTCGCTCCTCATTAACCATACCACATTAAAAAGGCCTCCGTCATGCATGGTTGTATTGTACTTAATAGTATCTTTATTTTGAAAATATTACAAAATTCTGTGTATTTGTTACTCTTCCGGGTTTTTAACCAATGTTGGAAGGACAATTTTCCCACTTTGTTTGACGGTGCACTATGTATACGCTAACATTATTGGAACTAATTTGGGATAATTGAATAGTACAGTATGTTGGTTTAATCGGCTAATTAAGGCTCATCCACTTCTCTTTTTTTTGCAAACACTTGTTTTCGTGACTACTTTGTAATTTTGCATCTTTCATTTGTAGAGCATTTGACACTTTTGATAAAATTTAACGATTTAAAGATCCATTTCTCCTAAATGAGTTCAGTTGTGTTCATGTGCTGTGTCTTCTTGCCAGTTCAAATGTCCAAAAATTCTTGAAATGTTAACTCGTGCAGCATATAAAGTAAAATTATTACCAACCTGGAGGCATAGCAGCAAATGAGTAGACAAATTTGCCACCTGGAGGGACCGGACACTGCGAGATGTATGGGACACCATCCATCCATGGTGTTCTCATCTGGTAGATTCCGTGCCAATGTATGGTGGTGGCGTCTGACATCATAGAGTTGTGCATTGTGACGCGTACAATGCTGCCATATTTGACCTGGACATTGACACAAAGATGACTGTCAATTGGTACGGTCAGACAAAATTGTCGTCTCTGCATTTAGAACGGCAACCGACGGGTCATTTTCATTGTAGATGATTAAGTTTATAAAACTTGCAATTCTCGTAATGAAACAAATGGAAGTCCTATTTATCCTGGCAAAATAATGTAAAGTATTTGATCGTGGTGTGAGGATAGGATAAATACTTACTCTAATAGAAGGTCCTGGGATCCGTCCATTGACCGTGATAACTCGACGTTGGTGACCATCGCATGCCAGCGTGACGCATTCTGGAACACAATGTCAGAAATCGTTATTTGTATTATTTGTAAAGTCAACACTGTGTTTCTTGCGAATTTCGCCAAACTCTGCCACGAGAGTTGAATTTTACCATGACACCCATAATACCATTACCGCAGGATTATTGCGAGATATTTTGGAGGTACAGTGCCAGAAATGTTTGTGTTTGTGTAATTTTTACAGAGGTAACATCCGGACCAATTTTTAGAATTGTAACGAGCAGTGTTTTAAAGCGTGAATGTGCTGATTAACTTAACATATTCTGACGAAATATAAATTTTGGAGAGGGTAGTGAAAGCTGCATGTAACTACCCTCATGCTACGATCTTAAAAATCACCTTCTACCTGTTAATATCCCTATCTCCCTTGCCTCTCAAGTAGACCTACTGCTTCCCCTCTCCAAAAAGAAAACTCCTTATTATCCCCTCCTTGTCTCACGTTCTCTCCCTTCCCATTGGAAGAACCCCGCAAGCGACCCGACACCACTCCCTGCCCACAACCTGGGCTCTGGTTGCCCATCGGGCAATGCAATGCAATGGAATTCAACAAACCATTTATGATAAATATTGCGTTCCATACCCACAAATATAAAAAGAATTGCCTTCCTATCCTCGAAAGAAAAAAGAAGTGAACAACTTTATTGTGTAGAGAGATGATGACTGTCACTGTTTGCATTACAGGTCGAAATATAGGAAAATAATATCACGCTATTCATAATGGTAAAAGGGTCTTACGTTATACAGTGTACAAACGAAAGTAACCTTCAAGGCCATGGCTAGGCGCTCACTTACCGAAATCTATGGCTCTATCAGTACCTGCACACTCCGGATCGTCTATGTAGCACGCAACGCACCTGACCGGGTTACCATTCTCATCGTCACAGTCACTGACAATGGTATTGCCGTTGTACGTCATACAGTAGTCGTGATCGATTTCAAAGTCATATCTGCAAACTGAAAAAATAACAAACGTTCAATTAATACCACGTAATTTTCTTTCGTTCTCAGGAGGGGTGGGAGGGGGGGGTGAATCACTGTAAGTGAGGGTCAGGGTTTAAAAGAAGTGTTTTAATACAACAATAATATACATCGTCCTTAAAGTACTATACAGTGGAATATATGGGACACACACTTTTTTCTGAATGTTATAAAATGTAAACGTACATATAAACACACACACACATAGACACACACACACACACACACACACACACATATGTATATGTATATGTATATGTATATACATATATATATATATATATATATATATATATATATATATATATATATATATATATATATATATATATATATATATATATTGAGGTAGAATGCACGGCTGGGACAGATATTCGGACTCTCAAACTTTTAATATTCTCTTCTGGTCTACCACTCGTGAAAACTGTTGTAGTGAGAAACATTTACACCGTCTCATTTTTTCGAAATTTTTATTTTTCTCCACAGAGTTAACAGAGGGATGGCGATTAATATTTTTAGTTATTTGTTTCTCTAGTACCAAAATGTGCACGGTGACTTGTTATTTTTATTCTTCATTTGGCGAGAGCGAGAGTGAAAGTTTGATTGAGGAAAATTTGAGCAAAAGTTGAAATCTTTCATTTTCGAGGCGCATACTACCTTTAAATAAACAAACATACACAAAAAGGCAGTCTTAAATATGTGTGCGTGCATGTCTATACACACACCCCACAAATATACATGGAAATTTCGAATTTTGTCTTTGATCTGAGAATGTATACAAACTAATTATAGTTTATGGGAACTGGTGGCATAAATCGACTAAATGCATATTTTACAATACTTTAATGCTTTTCACTCGACGCGGCGTCAATGGACACGTAGACAATGCAAGACAAATGTGACCATAAGCAGTTAAGGGTGCAAAGGAGAGACTCGGTTGCAACTTACCTGTTCGGTAGTCATCAAGTTCAGGGATGTACTCTCTTTCGCAGACTCCCTCGTCTTGGAAGACTGCCTACAAAGACAGTAGAAAAGCTTGAATCATTTCACAAATTATACACGGAAAATACAGGTTTTTTCTCGACTGCGCGATTGCGCATTTCGAGCCATCTTCTCGTGCCCTTTAAAAGTTACTGACAGCGCCAAAATCGCTCACAAAACACAGTAAGCAAATACGCCCATGGTGACCCAAGTACATAGTGTAGTGACCTGTGAATTTGCTGATGTTTCTGCCCCTAAAATGTCAAGTCTGCCTCCTAATTTTGATGAATGGGGCAGAAATTGCCCCTTCAGTGAACATGCAGAGAAAACACTGAAAATGCATTATCTTCAGCAAAAACCCTACGCAATTGTCATGAGCTACATATTCGAAACAGACTTCACGATCGTGTGGGAATTATTGCGCATTTTCAAAAAAAGATTACGAACGACAGCTGACTGACTTATTGTTAAAGCCGAAAAGAAATAAACCTTACCCTTGATAAGCCTATGAGCCCAAAGAGGGCGACCACCAATAACTTCATCGTCTCCAGATCACGGCCGAACAGCGGTGTAAAGTGTTTTTAAAAGTTGAGTCCTTTTTATGTAGGCTTCGTAAAGCTTTGGTCAGGTGACCTGTCACGTGAACAACTTCGAGGCATTTACTTAATTTTGAGCGTTTTCAAATTACAGTCGATGACGTCACTCCTAAGCAGTCATGCGACAAGAATTTAATCAAGAGACCGAACATATGTTGTACCATTCAATTTTTCTCCTTCCAATTTTGGAAGTTCATACATGTTACATATCTCAATATTAGTCAACAACTTGGCTTCTATTTGTAAATTTTGGTATACTGCTGGTATGTTTAATTTTGCATTGCACAACTTTCACATTACAATTTTTTACATGACAAATTTTATCCATTGTTTCATGAATTCATGAATTCCACTATTGAGAGTCAACGTATGTTTCAAAATATGACAAAAACTAGTTGAAGGGGAAAGAAATAAGTGAAACTTTAGATCTATATTTGTGTCATATTGATGTAATTTTTTCCTGGTAAATCGCTTCTTTTGTCTCTACGTGTCTATCATATGTACGTGTACGTCTCCGTCTGTCTGTTTGTCTCTCTGTCTGTCTCTCGTTTTGTATCTGTCTCTCTTGCTATCTTGCTCTTAAAATCATAACAACATTTTCCCTTTATATGTTCAAATCTTACTTTCTTATGCGTTAAAGTGCAGAATTCATCTTCAGCTTCATGGGTAAATTCCAGACGTTGAAGATTCAGAATATGCTAGTATCTTAAAAAATCACGTGATATTAAAGTTGCGCTGAGAGTTACAAATGGCATACAGAAAAAACTGATGGCATACAGAAGAAACTGAGGATGAGGAATTGATAAGGATGTAACGTGCTGCTATTCAAAGAAATCATCTGCCTGAGAAATTACGAATATTACTAAAATTGGAAAGGTAAGTCATAATAAAATCGAACCTTCAGGCAAGTTTGTCAGGTGACTTGTCACGTGATCGCACAACTGGTCTGTTGGGTCTTCAATAAGGGTCGACGAAGGACCTTGAAAAATATCTTGTTCAAATTAAATTTGACACCTTTCCTTGACTTGATCAGCTTACGTCCGAAGTAAATATTCAGGTGATTGCGATATAATAATAATAATAATAATATTTATTTCTTGAAAAAACGCTTTCCATGTAAACACATCTAAAAGGGCTGTACATAACTTGATAAAAAGTGAAAAGGCATTTAAAATGTATGATATAAAAAGTCATTCGGTGAATAAAAAAGTTTTAAGGTTTGATTTAAAAATATTAAAATTCTCACTGCAACGGAGTAAAATAGGCAGCCTGTTCCACAACCTTGGAGCACTTGTAGAAAATGACCTGTCTCCATAACAAGCCGTGTTAACAATAGGCTGATAAAGTGTATAAGCTCCATCTGTAAATGAGCGAAGACATGATTCACTATTGTTGTCCTTCGCAATTGGGCATCAAAATTGTCGATTTTATTTTTGTATAGTAAGATAGCTCGAACCACTACGTTTCTCATTGCCTAAATACATGAGCACCATTTCTGCAGGCATCTGTCAATTTTCCCTTCACATTGACGGAATTATTAGTGCCCCTTGCAACTCGCATTAATACAATATAAGAAGAACACACCTGGCTTAGTCGCAATCAAAAGGCTTGCAACAATTGGTATTCACAAACACGAGCGCATTTTGTTGGACTTTGTGGAATAAACTAAAATCTCATGATTATCATTATTGTTTGTACATGTCTCGATCAGCTTCAGTGCACCGCTTACAGTTATCATGTACTCACAAAGTCACATACAAGTTTTGTAGCACAATGCGTCCATGAAACTTCTGCTAAAGACGAGAGTACAAGTCAGTTCAGTTTGTGCAGTAGATTGAAAAGTCAACAAAACTCAGAATTACAAAAGGAACGATCACCGTGATCATGACTTATCAAGTTGCAGTCCTCACTTAAAGTAGAATGCGTCAAGGGGGCAGATATTCAGACACTTAAACTTCTATAATGTTTTTTTTTTATCTACCACTTGTAGGGACTCATTTTGAAACCTTTAGAGTACCTAAGTTTCCACCAGCTTATTTTTCAATTTTTCCTCTTAGTATAGTTAAGACTGGAATGGCGGCCATTTTGATTTCATATATCGATAAATTCAAAGTAATTTGTGTCCATGGTATCAAACTTTGCACGTTAACACCCCCCCCCCCCCCATTTCATTCTAGATTTCAGAAAAGAACAGTTTAAAGTTTGGTGGAGGAAAGTTGAAGCAAAATTTTGTGTCTTTCGATTTCGAGGTGCGAACTACCTTATGAAGTGACGACGTTTACGAGGAACATTTCTGTATGTTGCTTCAATGCAGATTGTTGACCAAGTTTTCTGTGCCGCTAGTCATATCGGCTATAACTTGGGCAGTCCAGCCCCTGTATTTGTCTATAGTAGCGTGTTGCATGTGCCAAGCGTTGTGAATGGTTAGGGACAACACATCAAATAATGCACGATACAAAATGTTTGCGGCATAACACCAGAATAATCAATCAACAGGTTTTGAGAGCCTCCGATGGTAAAACCAACCAAGTTACACACTATCTGCAATGGTAAATCTCAAGAAGTTGTTTATTTCAGTGAAAATGTTTGATTTTGAGTTAAGTACGGCAGATAAGAGAAATTAGATAAAACAGTTGAGGAAACCTTCAGTTACAGCATTTTCATAATAACACCAAGACAGATCATGACAGTTACACTTTTTGCAATAATTGATTGATTGAATTTTCAAATTGAAAGCAAGAGTCGTATCCATGAGTGTGCGCATGTCTCATCAACAGTCATCCCCCAAGGTCTTTCAATTATGTAAATATCTGTAATTTTTCGTGGGTATGTCAAGTTTTGCTTGTTGGCGTGTTTCCATGAATAATTAGATAATCAGACTTCCATGTAGGTTGTCATAAATGTCACTCTCTTAATGATCGACCACGGAATTCGTGTTCAAAGAGTTAAAAACATATAGGGAGGGAAAAAAATTGAAGTTACATTTCGTTTTGGAACACGCGTTTTGCGACTGGACTGTCTGTAATTTGATTCTGTATGCTTATGTCATCTATCTCGAACTAATTGTGTGGTAATTCTTTGTTGCCAAAACTCAAAACTACGGATTTCTTTATCGAAATGTGAAGACATGAGGCATACCACCTATGAATTCGTACAAAGGGGAACGGGAAACGGTCGTTTCTAAATATCGCCTGTATATTTGTGTCATTTGCTTGAAGGGAAATAGTCGTCGGAGCTGCGTTTGTGTGAGTTTCTTGTTTACAAACATTGTATTTCGTGCATGATATCTAGATAAACCTCATCATCATAGCTGCAACATTTAAACTATACCGACGTAGATTATGACAGACATATTTTAATTTATTTTAACTTTCATCAATCGCCATCGAAACTTGGATACAGTATTTATAATGGTCGTATGGGTTCCATACGACCTTCGAGAGCAGTTCCGACGACTTTATCCCTTTAAAGCCCCCACTCAATTATCAGATTTGTCTAATACAAATATTATTTACTTCATGAAATATTCAATGGAAAACAAAAGAATGACACACTGTTAATGGGCTCTTTGCACATTCGCTCATGTGAGAACCTGGGATTGAGAAGGAGGTAGTTCCTACCTCCATGAGAAGGGCGATTGATATCAAAAACTTTACACTGACATTGTTGTCGCTTTTCAGGCAGAATAAAGTATTGTGTTTCGCTAACCCGAACTATCCTATTCAAACCCTACTTTTCATAAGTTTTGTTTTAATGCTTCATCCACTTTAATTCTGTGTTTTCCGTTATTTTTTGTTCTGTTCGCAAAACTCAGTTTCTTTCACGCGCATGCCCAGTGTACAACCTTGAGCACATTCTGAATGTGACCGTGTGCAAACCAACGTTATTGTTGATATTAACTAAATTTAATATAAACTGATATTCGTTTTGCAACGACAACAGCATTTAAAATTCTATGTTGTTTTCAAGGCTAATTTTCAGAGAGAGAGAGAGAGAGAGAGAGAGAGAGAGAGAGAGAGAGAGAGAGGGAGAGAGAGAGAGAGAGAGAGAGAGAGGAGAGGAGAAGGAGGAGAGAGAGAGAGAGAGGGGGGGGGGGGCCGAGGGGAACCCGAACCGAATTACAACCGTATTGCACCATATTTACGGGAGCGTGTTGTTGGAAAAAAATACTGATTTTGATCTTCTTTGCGTTGACAAAAATACGAAAGACAACAGCAAAAGTAATGAGATTACGATGCCCAGTGGTTCTCTTTTAAACCCAAAAACATATACTAATTTACTATTTGTTCAGCCGGCGAAAATCGATTGTAGCTGGTCTAATGAACAATGTGAACGGAGAACTTGAACTGGCGAAAAATAGCCTGTAAAAGGTCAAATAAGGAGAAATCTCTTGGGCTTATTTTTTTAACTCAGGAGGATGATGGTGCTATGTGACGTGTCACAAAACCAGCAGAATAGCTGCATGAAAAAATATATTGTCAATATCAGTTCACGCTCTTGGCTATAGATGTATGTCAGGTGGTCTCTCACGTGACGGAAATCCAGATAGCGCGCCCAGTTGATTAACATTGCCAAATACGCAGATGGCTGGTATGAATTTTTACTGGCTCTTACAGATAACTTTCAAAATTTTCAGTTAAGACGGAAAAGACGCGAGTCACAGGCCGTGAAATATTTTTTATCGTTGCTCTATCGCTGATTAGCGAACTTGCTAATGCATGAACGAAACGAAACGGAAGGAACGATACACGCCCTATGATTGGCTAGACGCTGCAGTGTTCGTTCTTTTCGTATGCAATCCTTTGTTCTGATTGGCTGAACGAAAACGACGACAGAGTTTTCGTTCCTTTCGTTCACATTCTTTTTCTTGATTGGCTGAACGAAAGTGACGAAATATTTGCATATTCATTTTGTCCGCATGGAAGGACGAGCTGTAAGTTGTTAACTAAAATGCTGGCGCCTCGCTCTCATTACATATTCACCATGTAATTCCTGCCGTCTTTGAAATACAAGGAATAAAACTGAGCACAGATTGAAATACTTTCGTGACACAAGTTGAATGGAGGTCACGGTGGATGAACTCTGTTCAATCTGTGTTCACTGTTATTCCTTGTATTTCAAAGACGGGAGTTATTTCATGGTGAATATATATGAGAGCGAGGCGCCGACAGTTTGAGGAACGACAATAGCTCGTTCTTTCCATGCAGTCAATCAGAAAAATGAATATGCAAATATTTCGTCACTTTCATTCAGCCAATCAAGAAAAGAATGTGAACGAAAGGAACGAAAACTCTGTCGTCGTTTTCGTTCAGCCAATCAGAACAAAGGATTGCATACGAAAAGAACGAACATTGCAACGTCTAGCCAATCACAGGGCGTGCATCGTTACTTTCGTTTCATTTCGTCCATGCATTTAGCAAGTTCGCTATTAGGCCAAATTTAATAATACGTGTTTCCGATGAACCTACCCTAGAAAAACCCGTCAACCTTTTTTTCGCATTTCCAAAACGTTTTGGAGTAAATTCTCTAGCTTTTACCGTAATTATGGGTCTAAGCCAACAAAAGTATAATTAAAAAAATCCTCCGACCAACCTAGACTAATTTTCGGAGGCATGTTACCGACGGAAACACAATTATGTTCATTTGGCTTTATTAGAAGTCACTGCCGTAGCTAAGTGATACAAAACGTGAAATGTGGGTGACACTCACGGTAGAATATTGCAAGAATTGGTACAGATGCGACGCACCTACTTTTAATGATACTGTCTACACACAGGAGCCAGTGCCCTGGGTAGTCTGCAAGATCGATCGATTTTCGGCTCAATCTATCGATCCCGTAATCGATCTACCCGCCGCTGCAACCTAAATACTCCCTAAATACCTGCGTAGATTAAGTTATCTGTTTCACACCTTTGGAGTATTCAGGTTACAGGGGCGGACAGATCGAGCAGAAAATCGATCGGTCTAGCAAACTATACCCAGGGCAGGAGCGCATGTATATCTACACCCATGGCAGGAAAGCTTATATATCGTAATATTTATCAATTATGTCTCTCAAAAGAAAATATTTTTTTCAAAATATGAAAACAATCGTGAATTTGAAAGACAATATCTGAACATAAAGTTTGCATAGCATTAAAACATTTAAATCTATCCTTTGAATACATATCTTTCAATGTACAGCTTCTGCTCTTGATGTCAATTGTAATAACATTGTAAGGCATTTCGTACCCCCCTCCTCCCCAAACACAGCAAAAAAACAATTAACCAAAAAACTGAAAAACCTCGTGTAACCCGTTATTACAGTGAGTTTGCTTCTTGAGACCTTGTTTATGTACACTAGCCTTGGAATTAATTTGTTTACTTTCTATCTTCCTCTTTCTAGATTATTTTTTCGCATTTACATGAATAACGAGGTTTTAGCTGTGTTGGAGGTAACAATGTTAATTGGATGAGACAGAAATGGCAAATATGATAAATCTACTGGTTGCGTCTAGTCAACCGTACATGAATGCGACATCTTTGGTTACCAGCGAAAAACCCAGAAAGCTTATTTTCATACCAAATGTACGACCTATGACTGACGAGACAGTAATAAAGCTTCTCCAATAATTATCAATCCCGGATGCTGTATAATTAACTTACGACAAACTGTTGACTGCAGCTGGAGAACACTGAGTGAATTCGAACAAAGAAATTTTTCAGCAAATGCACATGCCAAAACTTACAGGATGAAGCCATACTTTTTCCATGAATTTTGTTTGATATGAAGAGTAGTTTGTTTTGCTTGACTTCCCGAAATTTTAAACCAGCTGAAATACTGCACAACTGTGCATAATCTTAGCTCTGCTTGTAGCAAAAAAGATTAAGTATTCAGAATCAAATGTTGTTGAAAATGTTGTACAGTTCTATTCATTATAAGGTTGTGTAATAAATCAAATGATAGCTTTGCATTACTCGCTCCAAATTGTCTCTACTTTAACTGCAATTATTTGTACCCTTATGAAACTTGGCATTTGGATTTACGTAAAGTAAAAAATTGGGGACGATCTTTTCAGGCATGAAGTCGACTTGAAGACCTAAAATGTAGAATTCAAACTGGCAAAAGCAAGCACCAATATACTTATAGTATCAATGTCATACTTTTCCATTGCATTGGGAAAGTGATATAACATATCTGCTGCATAATTTGGACAATGGCAAAGTATGACACAAATCTGTTTAGCAAAAGTGAAAACGAGCCTTATAAAGTCTAAAATAAACAACTTTCTGATCTGTATTCCGATAGTAAATATCAGTACTAATGATACAACGATGTAATCCGATTTGCTACTTAAAATAATTCCCAACGCAAACAACCTGAAAAATTGACGCGGCAGCTGTTGACGTTTTCAATAATATGTTGTGTATTTGAGACAAATATGTTGCTCTTGCATTCTGGGAAATAGTCAAGGAGTTTGACAGAAATTTTGTCTTTGGGTCAAACATGATGTTGTACGAAGAGTAAACCCGATCACCTCTTTCAAGCTTCTTTCTCCTCATCAGACATTAAGTTTTACATATATATGTCCCAATTTAATATCGATTACGCTTAAAAATCTGACACAAAATTGAACATGTTCTCTAAATAGGTCTAAATATTAAAAATCAAACTTCGATTTCAATCGGCCTCGACAGTGTTTTATATAAAACCTATATAGGAGAAGCTGTCGCTTCTTCTGAGTTGGAGTAGGAATATCAAAATCTCAATACTAGGTTGCTATTGATGGTTTTCTCCGGCAGCAAAACTGAATGAGAGGGGATATCCCTATTGAGGCGACAATTCATGTGAAATATTTGCATAAATGCATCCTAACTCTGAATGTCCGGCCAGGAAAAATGTAGCAGCCACTCTTAGCATACCAGCATCTTAAAACATTAGCATGAAGCGGTACCCTCGAAAAATAACCAGTTCAGCGTAAATGTTTGCATATGACCATGAATATGGGTACATAGGACATCACAAAACGATGACTTATTGTTAAATTATGCAGGAGGACAGACAGCTCTTTTATGATGGTACCCTAAACAAGAAATAAATGTATATTTCTGCATCATATACATCATGCATATTAATTTGTTTTCGAATCCTCGTCGCTGTATAATGTCTGGAAATTTCATCGTACATGATTAGTTAATCTTCTTCATACTTGGCTGACAAAATCCCTTAAATTATTTACATGTTGAACAGAGTTCTATACACTGGACAACGTAATCACTGGTATCTCATTGGCTTGTTATTGATATGTACTAGATATATCAGACAATGCTGTAATTTTCAGATGCCATTAATATTCATAACATCTTCATACTTCATTAATATTCATGACATAATTATTCATGACAGCAATATAAAAATTCATGACAGTAGGATTCACGGAAATACAGACGATAGAAATTGTGCATACATTATTCATGAACAATGGACTCATTATGAAACTTGAGAAAATGGTGATGCAATCATTTAATCATGACAGGGAGCTTAAAATTGAACAACATTTAAGGTAGAACGCGCCTCGCGGACAGATATTCGGACTTTCTGATCTACCAAAGGTGGGGTTCAATTTAAAGCTCTTGGAGAAAGAAAAACTTTTACCGTCTGAGTTTTTCGAAAATCCGGAATTTAATTTTTCCCTTTTGGAGTTAATACATGGATGGCCGCCATTTTGAATATCGCAAAATGTAGGTCAATCTGTTTCGCTAGTTCCAAACTTTGCACGGTGACCCTCGATTTTTAATATTGATTTGGTAAGAGATTGTTGAAAGTTTCATTTGGAAAAGTTTGAGCAAAAGTTTAATTCTTTCATTTCCGAGGTCTACATTGTCTTAAAGTCAGACTTTCATGGTCCCCGTTGTCATGTGACAGTGATGATGAAAATAATATAATCAAAATGCTGAAACAGAAGAGTCTGAATGTTTTTGCAGTGAACTTACATCAGCTGAACATATACACGTAAAGTCTCCTGCAAAAGTGGGAATATTTGAATTTCAACTTTTTCCTGGTAATCGCAGGAACATATTTCTACATATGTCACAGACAAGAATGGGAAAATTAATTCATTCTGTTGAACAATAATAGTTAAATTACAGCTGTAATTAATTACTGTCTAGTTGATTTTGCATATTAATCAAAGTGGCTAATTTTTACAAACAAGCTTCATCATAATCTGAGTTTCTCCACAGTTCTGATGCTTGCAAAGCAATGGTAAAAATAAATAGTTTGGAATTTGTTTATGTTCAAAAATCACCCCACCCTACAGTTAGAAATCTACGCTCATGTGACATAAACATTAAAAGCAGAGTTGAAACAATTTTTTCCAATACAGTGATATCAACATTTCTAGCAAATTGATCAATCCATAAGAAACATTATATTACCATGCCCTGTCTGTCGCATTTTAATTGGTCAAGCTGAACCTAGTGACTGACCGCAAATACACAGTAATGGTTTGTTTACATGCCCTTGAATATGAATAATAATATTAACATCGTGTCTTTACAGCTAAAATGTAAATTGTTATTTGTACAAAGATCATACATAAACAATCACAGAACAAAATGAAGCGCTTGTGGGTCAAGTTTAGACACTTTTTCAAAAAAAAATTCCAGATTTGCAAAATTTTCACAGCACACGTGATAGTGCGTCGCGTACTGCACAAGTTCTGGGGCTCCGTTGTCATTCTTGTTGGGAATTTTTGTAAATTTTGACGGACATCTTTGGTTCGTTGATACTATAATGAAAATAACACACTCTGCCCTGACCGTTAATGTTAATATTTAAGGGCTCAGGAGAGGAAAGTCAAAATTAACGGGCTCAGCAAGCCTCGCCAGATAATTTTAGGCTTTCCTCTCATCCTTGCCCATAAATAAACGTTAATTTATTATTTCTATATTATCAGGTTTACACTGTTCATCCCAATTCCCTGTAAACAGGTCCAAACTCATCATTGATAACAATAGGTTTGAGCCAAACCATGGTGGTGAAAAGGTTAAAGCTAATTCAAGTGAACTGATTTACATCTATCAGATATTTGAAAAGAGGATAAAGGCCCAGGGGCTTAAGCAAGGAAACAAGAAAGTCGTCAGGGTGTGAGAACTGGCCTTTAATATTTGAACCCATTTCCTTATAAAGAAGACAAACTTTGCCATAAAAATCGGAGGTGTGAGGCGAAAGAAATAGACACATATCAATCATGAATAATTTAACAGATAACATCTGATTAATGGGAAATTCTCGGAAATAATGCCATAAACATGCCAGGATCACTTTCTTTAGGCAGTGCTTTAGTCAAGGACATGACATTGGAAAAAGGTTCAAACTCAATAATACCATACTTTACGTAATACTTATGACATTTGGTAAAAGAAAGGAAACAACAAATAAACAAAAGGCAACTTCACTGTGAAAAACTTAATAAGCATATTATATCATGATTAAGAGCTCTGTTTTGTCTTACATACAGCAATGTAATGAAGCAAGAGGTCTCCAAAGGAATTTCTGACAGCATTTCAGTTAATTTGCATAACAATACAATTAATTATTATGTTAATGATTTCTATTATTTTACCAAAATGAAAGAGCAGTGGCCACTATGCTTCAATTGCTCTGGGGAGAACACTACATTTCAAATGGTGAAAATGTTGTAAAGTTGTCTTTGCATCAAATTAGATCAACTGAATCTCGAATATTAGTGGAAATTGACTGAATACTCCAACAGAAAGAAGCAAGAACATCCAAGTCACCTCTTCACCACACTTAAAAGTTGTGCGACTTCAATTCAAATGAAACATGGGCAAATGGAATCAAATTTCTGATGACAAAAAGGCTGACAGATCAACTGAATTTCATATCCAAAGATTGCAAATATTGTCAATATACATTTATGTATCATAGTCTAATCTCTCTAGGTAAGGCCATATAAAGAAAATTCTTTATTTGCCATCCTTGAATTTTTGAAAAATCTACCAGCCAGCAAGGGAAAAAAACAAACACAGACAAAAAACACAAGTGTATTTACATAAGCTCATATTTTATTTAGTTTCTTTTGGAAAAATAATATTTTCATTTGTAATAGTGTTACCATTGTGTTTGTTTTCTTAATTTTCTCTGAAAACCTACCAGCACACAGACGGCAAACAAATAATTTTATTTGAAGTGTCTAACGGAGAGATCTGAACTGTTTCAATAATAGGAGCATGTGTAGCCATGTAATTTGGCTTGTAAAGCTGAGCTCGATCAAAATTAGAGTCAAAGGTAACAGAAGAGAATGCCCACAAATCTTGTCAAAACTTGTGATCAAATAATGAATCTTATTACAATGGGTTTAAATTCGGTGCCACAACTCTGTCTGTCAGACACTTTTTTGTTTTGGCAAACATTTTCTAACATTCAGCTCTAATTGCTACTAAAAACAGATACATTGTAGACCAAGTGCAATATACTGTTCAGCTAATGGTCCAGATAGAGTTGCCCCATGCTGGTACTCTGTAATCAGACAGTCTGTGACTTTGAAATGTATGGTTTTACCCAAGCTAACTGTTTATATATTATGTGTCTATATCACACACAGAGTTGTGGTACCAAATTGAAACCCTTTGTATTTCCTAATATACATGGTCTACTGGCACATTAAGTTTATTGCTTTGTTCACAAATCAAATATTATTTTCTATTCTGTATGGCCACCTGACATTTCAAGCCTTTCCATGATTCACACATTGCCTAGGTTCATGTAAATTTATTCATATGTCTTTGTGAAGATTCCTGTGAGCAAAACACTTGAACTAGATCAAGGTATCAGGTTACTGAAACAGAGACTGTACAGAAATGTTGGGCAATTTCCTTCTCTAGTATCAGATGTGGCCATTTTAAATTTCAAAATGTTGGGAAACATTGAGTAATTTCTTTCTATAGTACCAGATTTCGCGCAATGATCCTTGATTTTTATTTTTGATTAAAATGAAATGGCTCATACTTCTCTTATAGAACATTGGAAAAGTTTAAAGGCATGTGTTGGCACCAGATTGTCTCACCAGAAAATTTACCAACCTGATTACAATTTCAATGGAAAACAAAAGGCTGTCACACCTCAATAATCCTCTTACAGACTAGAACAAAGGCGATCCCAGGGATCGCGAGTAATGCCTTTAAAGTCATTCAATTTTGAGGTGTGAACTACCTTAGAACAAATGCCATCACTAGCTGTGCTAGTGTAGCTTTACTCATTGTGAAAATGGTGTTGAAAATCACTATATTAGCTTGGCAGATAAATGAGTTCAAAACTACAAAATATCTACAACATAAATATTAATTCTGTTTGCAATACTAGTCTTTACAATTTTTCCTTTTCAAAAGCTTCTCTAACACTATTCCTTTTTAATACCCTTATGAAAATGTCATGTGTTTCTATAGGTAAGCATGCCCGTATTGTATATAACCATGAGATTCACCACTCTTTTAACATGATTTTCTTAATTTAGGTAAATATTTGGTACAGTAGAAATCTAATAACAGATTTCTGTCATGTACCTTGCAGTATAATCCCCAACTTTGGCTAAACCACTGAAATGCCTTGACAAATACTATAAGATATCAAATGTAAAAGAAGGTTTACAAATGCTACTGTATCTCTGATTTATTTGGTTTCATAGTTACAAGTACTCTCTTGGTATGGAAATTCTTCTGTTTCACAAGTATTCAAAATTGGATAAAGAAAACCAAAAAAAAACCACAATAATTTGAGGCAAAACTTCTAAAAGTTGTTTGTATTGCTTTCTACGGCAAAAGCAAATGATGTCCTGGAGAGTTGACTTTCTGGCAGAGTTTTGGAGATTTGGTTCAAACGATGGCACATCAATAAAATCAAAATGCCGAGTTCAGTTCTTTCGAAAACAGAACACTTTAAATCAGATGACTTCACAACAAAATCACTCACACTGACCATATGACTAACTGGTGCGAGCAAACATCAATATTTACACAAATATTTCCAAAATGGAATGGAAGACTACAAATGAGAAAATATAGACTGAGAAATCTGTCAATACAGCGGTAAAAATCTTCATTGTTTTTGAAACATCTGTGAGGGTATCTTGAGGCACTCCACATAACATTAATGCTAAGACAAGCATTGATTGACTTTGTTGTCCCTGTTGAACCTGACAGAAAAAGAATGTGTAAATGATTGTTAGCTGGTGATAGTGTTTCCGCTGCCCATTTGATATATAGCAATATGTGACTGAAAATCAAATTGGGCAATGAGGTCTGCTCCTAGATTAGCCAAATTAGCAATACCAAATTTCACAATACTGCTGAAGTACTGACACTGGTTGACCACATTAGGCAGACAACCTTGATCAAACTCGCATGATTATAAAGTGAATTAATGTACAATCACTGACACTGCAGAAAGAGTTGAAATTTTGGGCAACAAGTGAATTGATGATGATCAGAGTGGAAAACAAATCAATAAACTAAGAGTACAAATATTTTTTTCAAATATTTATATGAAGCCGTTACAGTGAATCAAGGGCTTGATTCTTGAAAGTTCTGGATTGGTTTGTAATATATTGCCACTATTGCCAAAATTGAAATTTTATATATCCATCCTCAATCACCATATTGCAAATTTTGTAAACTTTGGAAATAGGTCAAATCTCAACGTTGAAAAGACTGAGGTTACACCTACGTATTGAAAAAGTTAACTCCACATAGTAAACTTACCTGACTGCTCCTTTGGTGGTACACAATTATTGCCTCCATGGTGAAAAATGGAATCAATATAGACTGAAAATAACCAAGAGCAATTGTTATGGTCACTACAGTATACCAAGAAATCTGTGAAGACTACCAGCTGTATATAACACAACCATACTAGTTTATTTTTTCTACCTTTGGTTTTTAATTAACAGTTTAAAATTTGCTGATTCAGCTCAATTTTGAGGGCATTACTCCCTTCATGATTTTGTAGTTATCCTGAATCACAAATGCTACTTGAACTTCATACATGTTTGGAATAACAGAACACGTTCTCATTCACCAGTAAGTCTGATGAGATGGGTTGCTGTTCCCATATGCATATAAGTTACTGAGTTGTCAGCTCAAAACCCTATCCCTACACTACCATATGTTTCACTCCTACACCGTCATGAACATAATTGAGAACAGCAAAAATGTGAAAGTTAACAAAGTCTGATGGTGAAGTGTTTATTTCGCCAACTTAAACATCTCTATCAAGGAAGTACTGCTTTAATCCCTTCAAATCTCTCAGCATGACCTTTATGATAAAATGCACCCAGACTCTGAGCATGAACTTATTTTATCCATCTTCCCTATGGGGCGCCATCTAGAGTCAAACATAGTAAATTCACATTTATTACAGTTGGTGACTATACTGACCACGTAACTGCTTTAAAATAACTTTTGGCTTTTATTCTTGTAGCAATGTGTGGTACATAAGCATTACTAAATAAACATGGAAGTAAAGACATAAAACTTACCTTGCTGAAAATCCATACATACACGGACCACGTTACCAATACCCTGACTATCATGGCAAAACATATGACAAACAAAAGTCTCTGTTTTTCATTAATTAAAATTGTTGTACTGGTCTCGTTGATACTCTGTTGTGCCATACGTGGCAGAACCAGTGGTTCAAATGTCCTGGCGACTGCTGGTTCTGTTTCTGATAACTCTTCTTCTCTTACACTTTCACTCACATTTTTGTCATCATCATTTGTCTTTTCACTTTCATTTCCATCCAGTTGATCTGAGTTCCTGAATGAATCAGTCTGTAGCGTTTCATTCTCTTGGTTTTCTGCTGTAACCATTTCCTCTGGCGCCCCCTGTAGTTCAGTGTCTTGGTTTCCTTTGCTGGTCGTTACCTCAGTCTCTCCCTGCTCTTCTAGATCTAAATTTGTTTCCTTCACACTCAGCTTGCTTGTTTTCCCAACCTGAGTTGCATTATGGGTAATGTCTTCTAGAAGTCTGTTGTCAATTGTCTCTGAAATTTTTTCAGTAACTAAGGACAGCCCTGGGTTTTCAGTACCTGAGGACAGTTCAAATTTTTCAGAACTTGACGGCAGTTCTTGGTCTTCTCTTTCGTCATCTATACAAAGAAGAGAAGAGGCTAGAAAGTGAATTCACAGAATCTTGTCCACAGTCAAAACAATGCATAGACAAATAAACAATACATATGTACATTATGATGTTTGTGGAATTACATGTAATTTCAGCACATGTGAAATCAAGGTCGAAAGTTTTGTATAGGCAATGGTAAATGCAAGCATTGGTACTTGCCATCTGCAAAAAAAGTAACTGCTGTCATCACACTGAATGAATAAATCAGCTGAGAGGACCCACAATTCATGTGTGCTGAGAGGACCCACAATTCATGTGTGACCTTTGATCCCAGTCTTGAAAGAGTGTGTTATTAATAGCGCAATACAGTAGTGTTTCTGTTAATAGCAGTAAGCAGGTAAATGATACAGGGGTTCCCAAGTCATTTTACTGCCTGGGTACCTTTGGTATATCAATACAATCAAATATGGGGTCAGCAGAAATGTTACCAGGGTTCCAAAATTAATTATCAATATTCCTCAACCTTAACAAAAACACTGCAATACCATACAGGAGGTTAATATCATCATGTCAGCCTGTTTGGCCTTGCCTGTTCAGTTGCTAGTCCTCCGCAAGGGTCACTTTAGATTATTATTCAATTTGTACACCATTTTGATGTCGAATCTATTGCTGTTACAAATTTCAATAACAAATGTAATCAGGCAATCACAAAAGTTTTGAAGGCCAATCTAATTGTCTATGTGAAAGCTATATCTTTTTTGCCATCAGTTCAGAAAACACCAAGTTCCTATATTATACAGTTGCTGTACTTGTTGTTGCTTAGTTTCAAGGAATATCCTCAAAGACAAATTCATACATTGCCAAATGTACAATATGCATAACTCAGACATTTATTGCACATACATGTCCTAGTACATCATTGTAGGTGTGTACATTATTTCTTTACAGTTTTGATGATACATCATTGGCGACTATAGCAGCAGGCTAGCTTATAGAAAACAGTCTAATTTACTTGTTCTACAACACATTTTGTAGACAGGGCTCGAAATGAACTTTTTCTCAGGTAGTCCACTTGGGCTACCATTTTCTGAAGTTGTAGCCCGGTGACAATGGCTGGTAGCCCGTGCATATTTTAGTTCAGGGGTCTGTTTTCGTTAACCAGACAAGAAAAAGCTATTTTTCAAGATTCTGCCCATGGAGTGAATTTCTAGTCATTTGATGTGAATCCTAGCACACCTTTAATGACAAAGGAAACAGGTATAAACTATAATGGATGACAGTGATACTCAAAGTTTTGGCGACCTACTGACATCCCGTTTCACTTTCAGAGTCGTATGCAAATTTTGACAGTCGTCATGACAACAACACGACCTTCTCAGCACTGAGACATACCGTAGCAGGGCTAAAACCATGGCCCTTTTGGATTCTGATAATTTCCTGTGCCTGTCATTAAGTATGTCAGTTCAGATATTTAAAGGCGGAGCCTCCCTTTAAAAGGGCGCGAAGCTATGGCGGCGTTCATTGTGTAAGTGGACACCAAACAGGCAACACGCAGGCACACGCTCCAGAAAATGCCACTTTTTAGTTTTTTCCGGCCGCAAAAACGCAGACAGACTGCCAAGCAGTCAGCGCAAAGCTGCTGCCGATCAAACTCTGTGGTTATATTCAAATTCTAACGCGACTGGAAGACAATTTTTTAGAAAATTTGAGCGTTGGTGATGGGGAATCAATGACCATTGGCGATTTGAACCGACCGTCAATCAAACGCTTGTATAAACTCTGTTTGCAGGATTAGCAAAAGGTGACAAAAGCTTGAGATCAGTTTGTGTAATTAATGTTATAGAAATCAAACATCGTACTGGCCAGGTGTTTGACTGGGAGGAGAACTCCACTAATGCGAAAAACTGGGATTGAAAATTGCGGCTTTAATTTTTGTTGCAAAGTTCCACGGCAGGGTAGGTCGTCTTCAATATTTGCATACAAAGTCACAGCATGGCCTTTCTGTGTCAAGCTGGTTTGACTGCATTTAGCTCGTCCCGAAGTGGTGGACCAGACTTTGCATGCCAAGTACTGACTGAATTTCAGGTCCAGGCTTTGGTAGTCCTGTGGGCTATCATTTCATGGATTTTGATAGCCTCAGAGAAAAATTGGTAGTCTGTGGATGCGGAACTACCGCTAAGTTCGAGCCCTGGTAGACAAGCTGGAAGATCACAGTTTAATTTTCTTGCGTGATGGCACATCATCAAAATATACATTGAGACTGCATCTAAAAAAGCTCAGTTAACATTTCAATTTACGGTAAAACCATTGAAATTCACAAATGGTAATAATATAAAAAATACCGCAATTATTCGGTGTCGCTCAAATTTGATCAGAATTGGTATATGCCAGTATGGGTACCAAAGATCAACAATACATATTATTTCTATCTGTTCAGAGCAGGAAAATTCTACGCTGATGTTATGACAATGATTTCTGCACAGTACAACCAGAAAAACAACAAGAAATATTTAAACCAGCAAAAAAAGAATGACAAAAGTAAATAAGGTCTGAAACTTTAGGTACTGGAGTTCAAATTTAGCAACATGCATACCAGAAACAGTTAGTCCCTCTTAGTTGGACCATAGACAGTCTTCCCCCCTCTACTGTCTATGGTTTGATCTGGTCTGTTAATATATATGTAACAGTTCATAAACAATGACAGGAAATGACTCAAGCCTGTTCAGACACTGGCCATCACTCTTGCACATTTGCAGGATTTCGCTTTTTCTTACCTCATATGCACATTTTGACACTGACAAGTTCATTTGAACAAATTCACATCTCAACCCCTGCATCTACCTGTACACCAAATACTGAGATGGTAGCTTTGGCGGTATGGGAGCCTTTATGTGTGACGGACATACATCCGCACATACCCACAAATATACAGACATCAGACTCATCATATAAGCTCTTTTTGGTATTTATATACAAAACCAAATATGAGCTAAAAACAAGCGACCCAATAGTCGACAGAGCTCTGCTGTGCTATGTAGAGAGCAACTTTTTGTGACATATGTATTGATGAAGAAGGTTGAGATCTTTGATAGCTCATTTCAGGATGGCCTGACCTAAAATGGCAAAATTAGCAGCAAAAATACAAAATTGATGATTTCATCATAATTATGTATAACCAGATATGAACTGAATATGCTCACGTGTTTTACAACAGGTTCATTAATAGTAGTACGCTTCACAGAACAATGAGATATATGTTATCACTATATGTAGCAGGGTTTTTTTTAAACTTCGCACAGTACTCTCAGAGTTTAATCACTAATTACAAAACTTTATTTAATATGCGAATGAGCTGTCAATTAACTTGACACTGCTCAATGCTTTATGGGACAATTAGATATCCATCAGATCAACATTTGTAGCACGTTTTATTTAATTTAATGCTGTAATTTTAGAGTAATATCACTTATTACAAAGTTCATTAAATACGCAAATAAACCCTATTTTAACTTGACACTGTTCAATGATTCATAGCACAATTAAATATTTATCAAGTCAATATCTGTAGCATGTTTCACCAAATTTTAGTGCCGAAATTTCAGAGTTATATACCTAATTACAAAGTTTATTAAATATGCAAATGAACCCTTTATTAACTTTATACTACTAAATGCTTTAAAAACACAGTTAGATATCTGTCGTATCAGTATGTGCAGCAGTGTTCATCACATTTGATGCAGTTATTTCGGAGTTATATGACTAATTATAAGACTTCATGGAATATGCAAATGAGCTAATTATTAACTTGACACTGCGCAATGCTTCTCAGTACAATTGGATATTTATCAGATCAACATCTGTAGCAAGTTTCATCAAATTTAATGCTTTAATTTTGGAGTAAAATCATTAATTACAAAGTTCATTAAATATGCAAATGAACCCTTAATTAACTTCACACAAGTAAATGCTCTACACCACAATTAGATATCTGTCGGATCAGTATCTGCAGCAGGTTTCAGCACATTTGGTGCAGTTATTTTGGAGTTATACCACTAATTACTAAACTTCATAAAATATGCAAATGACCTATTTGTTAACTTGACACTGCCAAATGCTTCTCAGTACAATTAGATATTTATCAAAACAATATCTGTACCCAATTGCACTGACTTGGGTGCTGTAATTTCAGAGTTATATACCTTATTACAAAGTTCAATGCAAATGAACCCTTAATTAATTCTACACTACTAAATGCTTTACACTACAGTTAGAAATCAGTCGGATCAGTATCTGCAGCAAATTTCATCACATTTGGTGAAGTTATATCGGAGTTATATGACTAATTACAAACCTTCATAAAATATGCAAATGAGCTATTTATTAACTTGACACTGCCTAATGCTTCTAAGTATAATTAGATATATATCAGATCAATATTTGTTGCAAGTATCATCAAGTTTGGTGCAGCGATTTCAGAGTTATCTCACTAATAACAAAAGTTCATTAAATATGCAAATGAGAAGATAATTGACATGACACTCACAGTATCATCATAATGTTCTTAGATTGTCATCTGTGAAAAGTTTCATGAAATTTTGTGCAGTATTTCTTGATATATGTCTACACTGTCATTACCGTCTCCATAGGGAAACCATTGTATGGAAAAATTCAATATTGCATTACTTCATTAATATGCAAGCCACACTACCCAAAATCTAATCAGTTCTTGCAAGTAGCACATGGTACCTGTGTACCAAATCTGACCTGAATCCGTTCAGGCGTTTTTGAGTTATCGTGTAAACAGACAGACAGACAGACACACACACACACACAACACACACACTAACACACACACACACACACACACGGACAGACAGACAGACATCGCTATGACAATAGCCCACGTGTTTACACACGTGAGCTGAAAATGTATACCAAATATCAAAGCTATCACATGAGTAACTATTGAGAAACAAATATTTTGACCAAAAACGGCAAAAATTGACCCAAAAATACAAAAATTGAAGATTTCATAAAATTTCACTATATCACACTAGGAGAACCCCCAGGAACCTGTATACCAAATATCAAAGGCATCAGACAAGTAGTTTTTGAGAAACACATTTTTTGACCAAAAATGGCAAAAATTGCACCAAAAATACATAATTGCAGATTTCATCTTATATTCTATATATCATATTTAGTTTATCTGTAGGAACCTGTATACCAAATATCAAAGCTGTCAGACGAGCGGTTTTGATGAAAGAAATTTTTGACCAAAAATGACCAAAAAATTCCTTAAAAATACAAATTTGCATATTTCATCACAATTTGAACAAATCCAAATTGGGTTATCCCTAGGGACCTGTATACCAAATATCAAAGCTGTCTGACCAGCGGTTATGAAGAAGAAGATTTTTTACCAAAAACGCCTTTTTTGGCACCAATTTGCATATTTTCAACAATATCAAAAAATAAAAAAAGCACAATTATTTCAGGTCAGCCCAAAGTACTTACATGCTAATTTTTCATGTAATCTGCTCAGTGGTTATTGAGATTTTCAATTTTGACTGTTTTTACATTTTTTCACTTAATTTGCATATTTTTGGCAATGACAACTTCATTTGAACAAAATCTCATCTACAGCCCATCATCCATGTACATACCAAATATCAAGATGAAATGTACAGTGGTTTTGGAGTTTTTGATGTTGACGGACAGACATACAGACATACAGACATACAGACATACAGACATTTCCCTAGCCTATAAGAATAGCTTCCATTGCCATATATACATATAGCTGTGGGAGCTAAAAATCACCTCAGCTTTGTCTTCTGGATCAAATTTTCCTACAAATTGATACCAAATACAACAAAATTATGTTCACAGCCTTCAAAATTGTCTCACGACATATCCTGGGTTGGTATAGGTCATTAAGGTCACAAACTGAGAAAATTACCTAAAATATACGAATTTTGGGGTTTCCCAACACTTTGAGCAGAAAATTTATCTAATAACATCTTTCGGGACTTTATACCAAATTACAAAGCTATCAAACAAGGGACTTTATACCAAATTACAAAGCTATCAAACAAGTAATTTTGAGATAAAGTTTTCTTGACCAAAAATTGACAATATTGTCTTAAAGATACAAATTTTTATATTTCAGGACAATTTCCTCATATCTAACTACTGTCATCTCTGTACGTCTGTGTACCAAATATGAAAGCTGTCTGTCCAGGGGTTTTAAAAAAGGAAATACTGTTTAAGATTTTTTGACCAAAAATGACAAAATTGCTCAAAAATAGTGATTTTCCCAATTTTGACATAATTTCAACAAATGAGAAGAGTAACACCCTTGCAAAGAGACAACCCAAATTTTAGAGCGATTGGGTTGGTGGTTTTAGAGAAGAAGAATTTTTACTGAAAATGAGAAAAATCACAAAAAAAATCAGCAAAAATACAAAATTAAGGATATCTTCACAATATTCATAAAACTGTATAAGGTTCACCTAAGGTACTTGCACACAAATTTTCAAAGCAATCAAAAAAGCGGTTCTTGAGTTATTTATTCTTAACCATTTTCACATTTTGTAAGCTCATTTGCATAATTTTGGCAATGCAGACTTCATTTGAACAAAATCCCATCTATAGCCCAGGATGCATCCACACACCAAATACCAAGCTGAAATGTGCAGCGGTTTGTGTGTTTTTGATGTTGACGAACATACTGTACGTACATACATACATACATACATACATACATACATACATACATACATACATACATACAGACGCCATTGACTTCAGCCTATACGATAAACTCACATTGGTATAACCAAATGTGAGCTAAAAACAACTATAAATGGATGAAAATTATCCGAGTGTTTCCCCTCCATAGAAATACATCAGGGAAAGATGCTGGGAGTCACCACCACGGCTCGCATCTGTGAAGCCTGTGGGGACATTTCTGCCGTAGCCCAGGGTCAATGTTTCTGCAGGTCGCCGCCTTACCACCCTTGCTTGTGAATGTCCCAACAGCCTAACAACACTGTCACATGGCCATGGGAGTGGCGGCACAGCAACTACAACTGCGCGAGGATCAGTGTGGCAGAAGCTAGAGGTAATGGACGGTGGCAGGTCTACAGCAAGGGGTCAGTGCTGTGGAATCTTGGGGCGAAGAACAGCTTGAAATAAAAGTGGATACAGCTGAAGTGTCAGTGTGGTGAAGTGTTTACATATAAAACATGACATTTTTAATACACTGAGTATCCGTCAACTGTGCCCTGCTCGATCTAGTCTATGACCTCTCCTCGGTAACCGACGACAGGTCATAGACTATGCTTGATCGCAACCTTGCTGACATAGCCTCTCATTTGAACAGAACAGGTCACAATTTGGGATCATGGTATCTGTGTATGTACTGGTAGTCTCATACTGTGTTGCCGCAGCTCTTTCGAAATTTAACGTCGACTACCTGTCAAGTTATAGATAAACAAATGATCGTGATGAATCTGTATCGAGACAGAGCTCGTTTGCGTGCTCCAAATTCCATAGTGAAATTCCTTGATAACATAAACAACATCGTATGTATCGCATGGGGAGCGACAGGCTGAAGGAGGAACTCGGAAGCTGCAGCTGCTGGTAACGCGTGACGTCCACAAGCGTGGCACGACGAGACGAGTAGGCAGGAATACTGTAAAACACTTATCTCGACAAAAGAAATACCTGTACATTCATATTCTCTATCGCAAGTTGTATGTCGCCGTACGGAGGCGACCCAACCGATCCTATTCACACGCGTGATTCTTCTCTCGATCGTCGGCCACGTTGTTTGCCGAACATGGACGTAAAACATCCTCATCCCTGTGTTTGAGCGCCCTATCAAATTGAGGATAGGACCTTAGTTCAAGTCGATAGTCGACCTACCTTGTTTACTTTTGGACAGACCGATTACTTTCTTCATGCGCTCTTCAGAATTCATTAAAATCCGCCGTCTCCTTGCCTCACGCCGCCGAGCAGCGGCACCAGCTGCATCCGCCATCTTCAGATCTTTGTATGTTTGCAATATCACAAACTCGACGTTGAGGGCGCAAAGGGTTCCGCATTGCAACCTCTGTCACAGGATATGCATCGAGATTACCAAATCACGTCGTTCTACCATAAATCTCGAGAAAAAATAATTGTACCAAAACTATACCCTGTAAATATCTGTGTATCTTAAACACCTGAGCTCGCTTATCCTTCACAGACAACGGTAAACGTTAGGGAGCGTTCAGTTTTTACGGCTGGGGGGGGGGGCCGGCAAAATCTTGTCGCCGGTGTTCAAAAAAATATAGACCCCCCCTGCATTTTTCGTGAAAAAAGATGACCCCCCCTTTGTCAAACGAAAAAAAATTGATGACCCCCCCCCCCCCCCCCGCTTAAAAATAACTAAAACCCATACGTTAAATTTACCCGCATGGTTTGGATTTGAACTCCGGTACGCGGCACACTTTATTCGTGTAGCAGAGATGCCAGTGCACAAACTTCTCAGCCACATCCATTGAAACGTCTGTTAATTAGGACGACTGTAAGGCAATTTTTAACTTCATTTCCATAGACAACTCATGTCCATGGACATTGTATAAAGTGAACTTTATTGGAGCGGTTCGCCAAAGGCAGCCCTCCGGTTAAAGCCCCCACTCAATTATCAGATTTATCTAATATAAATATTATTTCCTTTATAAAATATTCAATGGAAACAAAGAATGACAAACTGTTAATGGGCTGTTGACACATTCGCTAATGCGAGAACCTGGGATGAGAAGGGCGCCTTTAAGAGGGTCATGGGCCATTACGTAAAGTCAACTTTATTCTAGTGGGCCACCAAAGGTGGCCCGCCGGTAAAGAGGGTCGATCATGGCTATTGCATAAAGTAGACTTTACTGGACAGGGCCGCTGAAGGCGCACGGCCATTAAGATTGCTATGGGGTATTACATAAAGTAAATTTATTGGAGTTGGCCGCCGCAGGCGGCCCGCCGGTAAAGAGGGTCGATCATGGCCATTGCATGAAGTAAACCTAATTTGGAGTGGGCCGCCAAAGGCGTCTGCCCGTTAAGAGGGTCATGGGTAATACATAATGTATATTTATTGTAGTGGGCCGCCGAAGGCGGCCCGCCGGTAAAGAGGGTCGATCATGGCAATGGCATAAAGTGAACTTTATTGTTGGTATTATGTTTTTGAAAATGTGGTGACCCCCCCCCTTTCCTACCAGTGAAAAAGCGATGACCCCCCCTTTGCAGATTCCAAAATTTTGATGACCCCCCCCCCCCCTGGATTTTGCCGCCCCCCCCCCCCGGCCGTAAAAACTGAACGGTACCTTAGTTTTAGAGCTTTGCGAGGGAAGGAATGTGTGTTTTAGGCCTCATAGAGTCATACCATGCAGAGCTGTACTGTGAGCTCCATGGCCTCAGATATAGTCGCAGAAGTTCAAAGAGTGGGATCATGGGCTAATTCAAGGAAGAAACTTCACTTTTGCACTTTTTTATTTTTGACTACGCAACCGCAACCTATTTCAATGGGCCTCCATGCATTGTGTCACTAAAAGTCGTGTATTTATTAACATGAATACCTTTCTTGGCTGCAAATTACGGCGAACACTGCTCTGGCGTAACGAGTTTACAATGTCCGTAGCGAACACTTGCTTGTCCATCCCTCGCTATTCTACTTCATTAAAGTTCCCAAAAAAACCCTTCGAAGCGTCTCGACATAACATCGGACTTGCAAGCTTGCTATGCTCAATCAAACTATCATAAAGGGTGCAAAAGGTGCCGACATTTAATAAATATATAATGTAACATATATTTCGTGTCGAGCCTGTAACCCACCAAATTTCATGTATTTGTTTATAAACTTCATGGCGTCGATTTACATAATTACAGTGTATCAGTATTGTTCCACTGTTAAATCCTAACTTCATCAAATTGTACTGTCTTTCTGACACCGCATTTTTCAACTGACCTGGGGCAGTCAAGCAGTCGATTTCCAGAAATTGCAACCATTGGTGTTTTACATGTAAACTTGCATAATTATTGGACGTTCAAGAATTTAGAGGCTGTTCTTGAGTGCCTTCTTCTCGCGACGATTTGAAATTTTTCCGTTCTCCCCTTGTTTTTACCTCCCCCGACACTTACCGCCAGAATATCTCCGGCTGCTCCTCTCCCAACCAAGAGAAACTCCCCTCTGCTTCTCCGCCCCAACAACGGAAGTTCCCACTGTCATGTCCTTGCCACTGAGTTTTTGTTTTTGTTTGTTTGTTTTGTTTTGTTTTGTTTTTTTGGTTTTTTAAGGGGGGTTGCCCTTTCCATCGGCAAACCGTTGGAAACTACTGAATCATACTCCCTGTCAGTCCATCGTCGTATCTTTTTCAAGATGCCCGCTAGGGAAGAACTGTGCATCCTCCCGATCTCCGTTAGCTTGATGCAAAAAAATACCCGCCAGCCCACCAAGAAATCGCTTTTTGCACGCACAGATTAGTTGTCTACCTCTGATTTCACGTAATTTGTTTCTAGAAGCAAACGATTTAGCATTTCCCAAATAAACAGTATGTGCAAAATTTAAAACTTCAACTTTCTATCTTTAGAAAAAGTTTGCCAAATCAAAGTTGCAGTCTCCATTTGCCACAAGTACGCTCTATACTGTACTGTTGATTGGGTTGGACGAACGCTATGCAATGAGGTTGTTTGACATTAACAGGATCACAAAGTTTGACATGTGTGTCTTGTGATAAAAAGGACATGATATAGACTGTTTTGTTAGGATGCGAGTTCACTCTCCAATGCCAGCATGCAAATCATTCGGATTTGTTCAGCATGAGTTTTTATATCTACGAATTTTGTATTGTAACTGACAAAATACAGCTCGCTTGAGTAGAACACATTTCGGGTTTGTTGGATATTTGTGGAATAATTAAAGGATGAGAAAACTGGCCCATTGTAGTACTATCCAATACCAGCCAATACTGTCACTTATTGAAAGGGTGTTTTTGTATAATGCCATAAGAAAGGTTGGCCTTGTGATCTTCATGTGAATACACGTGTTCATTTTAAGTAGGGCAACAAGAGAATCTTATTTGTACTTCCTGTACGTGATTATAAAGTGCTACACGAATACCACAGAAAATTAAAATCATATGCAAATTAAAAATAAACCACACGAAATTAAAGTAATGAGAAAGACTGGTTGTTTATTTTAAATCAGAAAGTGTACTTTATACAAGTCACAATGTGAAAGTCATACATTAATACATGAGTAACCCTCTCATTTCTGAACAAAGCTATCAAGTCTCGAATCACGAAAAATAGTGAAATGATGGAAAAAAGTCCAATCCATGAAAGTTAGAGAATGTTTAGCTCTTCCGGCATTCAATGTTGGAAACGGAACATGAGAAGAATTAAGACTTGGTTCGAGTCAGTAAATCGAGAAGAACTTACTGGAAATAGCCAATCCTGTATCTTTTACATTTATTTGATAGTATGTGACTTCAGTGAGCAACAGTTTAGTGGTAGTTCATGATCAGATCATGGTGAATGTACAATTACTTTTGCAAGAAATGTTGAATGGAATCCAGTAAGTTACTCCCCGATTCACCCTGTTACCAAGGATACCTGTAAAGTACTACATTCATCCTACTGACATATTGTCAACATGAAATTATGCAAATTACAAACAAGAATAAAATCTAAAAGATTAATACAGTATTAAAACCACAACCGGATGAATAGAAGATTTTTATTACTGTTAACTTAAACTAAGCAAATAACCCTGAAGGTTTTGGCACTTCATACAAATAGCTTTGGGTGAATGAACTTTGACGATAGAATTTCACTGTACAACCTGCTATGCCACATATAGTATATATTTATGAGATTACTTTGACGATAGAATCTCACTGTACAACCTGCTATGCCGCATATTGTATATATTTATGAGATTAGCCATGGGTATTTTAATGTGACGATCAGTGTAGAAAAAAATGGAGGCAAAAATAAATTGGTAAAACTATGATGCAAACATATGGAGTGTACATATTTTGAGTGACACAAACTCTAAACTTGGAAAGCATTTTATAAAATTATTTCAATGATAGATTAGATGTACCTGTTGGCAAAAAATTACAAACTTACATCAAACAAAATTAAAGAAAAATATGCCCTGTACTTTCAAATTGTCCTCAGGTTTACCCTTTCCCAACTATGGTTTAGCCTAGACCTATTATTATCCATAGAAGCTGTGAACCTGTTTACATGGAATCAGGGTAGAACAGGTTGAAAATGTTACATGCATGGTAGCACTCACCTGATACATTTTTCAACCAAGCACTTTTTTACTTTCCTTGCTTCTAAGAATACTTTATTTTTTGTGAAAATGTAAAAGTACGAGGAAAAATCATAATATTCTTTCGAAATATATCAGAAACATTTTTTATCCCGATACATATGAGGGTTTGAATTTTGAACTCGAAGTATTGAGTTTACAGATATATAATGACAAAAACTGGGCATGTTTTAAAGAGTGTTAATTAAAATATTCAGTAGTACTGCATTAAAACTTTTGTGTATAACTATCTCATAAAGAAAATGCTTTCAAATCTATTACTCAGTCACCACTGAGAGAAGTATCCCATTGTTGCAACAAATAAAACAGTTACGTCATTCAGGCACTACTGAGTTTCAACGCTGGCTGTAGGGAGTTAAAATACATACTACGATAACACAGCAGAACAATGGTTAAATCTCACAGCATAAACATGAGAAACATGAATTTCTTGTGAGTCAAGCCAGGCAGAAAAAAAGGTGAACACAAAGTACATCATTCATCTGACTTCCTCTTTCACAGTATTATTTATAATAACTAGCAGATAATCTTTATAACTTTTTTATGAATGTTGTATGTTGTGGTGCTGTTGAGGTTTCATTGCAGTCACCCTTTTCAACCATTGAAAAATGTTTACCTTTCGTAACTTGTCCAAAACCTTGTGATTATTGCTGTTCTCTTTATACAAAACAATTAAAACCTTTCTCTGTTGTTGACTCTGTTGATTTACCGAAAATTCATAGGATCATTTTGATTTTCTGCCCAGCCATCTCAAAAGAGTTCTCTTGAGGTTTTTACACTATCAAGCAGTTTAATTAATATTCAAAAAGGCCCGGCCAGTCCTCAGGTTTTCTCGGTAACTAAGGACAGTTGAAGGTATTTTTCCATAAAAATGCAAAACAGTGTTGGTCAGAGCTTCATTGTGGGAGTATAGACTGGAAGAAGGATTTAAGTAAGAAGTCTGGTAACTACGCTAGGAACAGCCTGGTCATAATAATTGGCATTTGACAAGAGCATAGAAGTTTTTCAAAGATTTTCACACACAAAATATAAACTTTACGGACTTTACCGACAGAATTTGATAAAAATTTCTGACTAAAATAATGAAGTTTATGAAAATAACAGGAAAATGCTCTCACACTGCAAATTTTTCCATCTTTACCAGCTAATAAATCATATAATTATTTGCATATTACAGCCGGATTTCTCAAGTTTCATTTACTTCCCAGTCTGGTTTTTTTTTTTTCACTTTGTCATGGACTTACACGAGGAAAGAAAATGTTTAGTTGAGAAGTTCAATTGCAATGCTTTTTTTCAATAGAAGTTGAATATTTGCTGAGTGAGAGCATAACAAGTCCTAATTACTTGTACAGCATGGTTGTAACTACTTCAACATTTGGTGAGACTCTATTTCTCAAAGAATTTTCAAAGACATCCTCTGCTGTAAGACCTGATATCTTTCTTCAAAACATGATAATTTCCAGGAGAAAGCTGCCATTAACTGTGCTCCTGAAACGACAAACAAAAAGAAAGGTGTCTTTAACTCATTATTCACATTAACTATATTTCCAGGCTTGGCCACGTAAAGCAAATCTATCAAGGATAATTGCTATGTATTTACCACTTTGCTCGATTTTCCTGATGCTGCTTTGGTATATCAAACACAGTTTACACAACAGGGGTCAATTTAATTCTAATAACAGTTAGTTAATTTCAATTGACTTTTAACATTATCAAAGTCAGATCAAGTTTAAATCAAGTTTAAATCAGAATCTTAATAAACCTGATTAAAATCAGATGTAGAGATGGCGACTTTTCCACTTTTGTTTGCAGTTGTTTTTGGCTGCTAGTCTCTCAACCATCGCAATTCTCTTTGTCTTTTAGGGGACATTAATTTACTGAGATAACAGTCAGGTAGATATTTTTAATATGTTCTATAATCATGCACATTTCCATTATAGTTATCTCCAAATCCCTTTCAGAAACTAATTCCGTCACCAACACACAATCAATAAATCATAATGTGACATTCACACGTGCAGTATGGAAATTTATTTAAACACAGAGTTCCTGCTTACATTACAAACAGAAATCTCTCAACATTGACTACTTCAATAATCTCTTTGAAAATAACAGACATTAAAAGGATTTTAATGTTTTCTGTCTATTGTTGATAAGTTTAGATATTGAAAAGCACTGACAATAAAGCTTTCATTACATGCAGTCACTTTAAAAGCAGTTTACAGCAACGGTGCAAATGAAACATTAGAATTTCACTTTGATTTTCTTTTAGACTGACATACATTAATAAAATCAAACATTTCTTCTCTCCTTTCATAAAAGTACAGGATCAGTTTTGTTGAGGCTTTTTTGTTGTTTGTTTTTTTGGGTGTATTTTCAAGAGAATAAAACACAAATTTCAAAGGAGAACAAAGGACTAAAATCACATAAATAGTCAATGTCAACTACCACTAATGCGAGAACCAGGGATAGAGGACTGTCCCTTTATAGGAGCCATATTGCTGTGTGAGATTAAACAGACAGCAAAGTTGCTCTAACCAATTTAAAATTCAACAGTTTCACAAAGTGTGAGTCAGATATGTAGGCATACAGAATAATGGGTGTACCATGTGAAGAAACATGCCCCAAGGTGTGACATATGAGCTGACAAGCCCTGAGCATGGTTGTAGGTTTGTTATTAAATTACAGCATCACAAGCACAACACTGATGGCAGAAATCTGAAAAAGTTTGAGGTGCTTTGTATCTGCATGTATTGCTAGAGCATATGGTTAGATCCTGGACACTTGATTTCTAGTTTCAATCGTAATATCAACCAGTGGTACAAGGCACAGTAAGTTAGGCTACCCACAAGTACCCTTGATTTGAGCACTTGAACATTGTTTACTAAAGGCTTCTTCAATTTTATCAGTATCTGAACAATTTTAAACTTAGAATTTAACTTCAGGATTATTTGTTAAAACTATGTTCCAAAATTATTGATTATGTTTAAATTCATGAGTAAATTAATTAAGAAATCGATGTTTGAAGGTGCTAAAAATTGTACACCTGTCAAGGTATACCTTGTATTGTATACCTGTCAAGGTATCAGCAACTAAGATGGTCTCATCATACCACCTGTCAGACATGCAAATTTCCTTTGTTACGAACATTAAAAAAGTCAATACCCCTTTCTTTGGCCAACACAGTTGCAACCTATTCCCTTAGTTTCTTTGTACATATTGTGCATGGCTGTCAAAAATCTATGTTGACAAAATTACAAAACTGCTATCTCCTCCATGGAAAAGGGGTTGATCTTCTCATTATTCACAGTGGGACATCAGAAAATTATGATTATCAAAACTATGTTGTCAGAATTTTGAAATATGGACCTAGCTTTTCTGTGTGTATAGAAGAAATTTGCTTCAGTTCAGTGAGTGATCTCCATGTGTGCGGACCATGGAGCATTGTGGTAGCCTCACTTACTGTACAACGCATCAAATGTACCATTCCTCCACACATAATCTTTGAAAATGTCGTAAAAAATTTTAGATGAATACTTATTGTTGAACATTAATTCTGGGGCTCAAATACATGTGTTATTTATAAAAAATCAATGCTACTAACACATCACCAACTCAAATTTTTAATATTACATGTGCCAGTTGAGAGTTCATGCTGGGAACTATTCCAAAATTTCAAAGGCAATATAAAACAAATGGTACAGCTTTAGAGTACGAGCAGCCATGGCAGGTTCACACCAAAATAATCACATACCTTTGTAAACATTCTTACAAGATTACAAAGGGTTAAATTAATTACGTGTCTTATTCAATACCCTTTTTGTGTTGATGTGTGATGAGCTAGGACTGATAGAGTATGATAGAGCAACACCAAGATCATTGCTGAGTTAAGTAGGCTTAGACAGTACATGTATCATCGTGCCCTATGATCTATTCAACAGCAGCAGTCAATCAATGCATTCATGTCAGCTCTGATTGTGAATCTTTAGTCCCACAAATCCCTGTATTAATACCTTTTTGTTTTCAAAAAATTTGAATTGACATAGAGAGCTCTTC
Source organism: Ptychodera flava (assembly GCF_041260155.1). Lineage (NCBI taxonomy): Eukaryota > Metazoa > Hemichordata > Enteropneusta > Ptychoderidae > Ptychodera > Ptychodera flava. Next base: position 9,196,972 of record NC_091949.1, on the reverse strand, counting down.
ATACACAAGAATTTGTTCCACATAACACTTTATTGTTCAAGTAATACCTGATAAACCATGTATAAAATTAGCATAACTTACGTATGTGTGACACTTGTGAAAGCATTATATTGCTTCCTAAGCTATCTATAGTATACGCCTCGAAAGTGATAGATCTTAACTTTTGCTCAAACTTTCCTGAACAAAACTCAACCATTCTCTTATCAAATCAACACTAAAAATAGGGGGTCACCGTGCCAAATTTGGAACAAGAGAAACAAATTACCAAACATTTTGCGATATTCCAAATTCAAAATGGTTGCCTTTCTTGTGTTAAAAGTCTGGTGAAATGGTCCCGTTCTTGAGAATGTATATCTTCCAGGCGGGGCAATACTATTACACTCGCAACAAAATTGCAACCTAAAAGTACGCGCAAGTGTAAATTTTTTTGATATTTCTATGCGCGGTTTTCATCGGGTCATTTTGCGACACCCAGGTCACACCCTCAGCGGGAGTCAAGGTTGGCCGTCTGTGACGTCACAGGTGTTTTCATTTACATCAAATAGCGGTCCCACGCCACCTTATCTCTGCCTGGTATCCGCTAACAAAACACCGGTGCTTGCGCTGCCTATTCGCCATGTTCGTCAATGCCAATCGAAATTCAAAGTGGTGAAAAAAAAAGATCCTAATTTGCCACAGCGGCGAAACTGATTTTTGTTTAAAAATATGGCAAAATAAAGAAAAAAAACGTGGCTGTTTGTAGTCTTGTGTTGATCTGCACTTCTCTCTCGGCGATTCGCAAAACTGTATCTACTTCCGTATTGCGTTCTTTCGTCATACGTATTTGCAATCGAGCCAAGTCTCGCGAGAGATCTGACGTTATTTAGTCTAGTCCAAAGCATGCATAAATGGCTCTCGCGAGAATTGAAACTTAGATGCACGCAATCGAGCCCTCGCGACAAATTTGACGTCACTTTGTCTACTGTACTGCAGGCATAGGAACGCCTGCTCGCGAGAATTGAAACTTTTGCTATAGGCCTACATAGCAGACATACAAATTTTAATCGAGGCCACAAGATTCTATGTTGCAGTTGATTTGCATTGCGGTCCTCGTGGTCCGGTATTCCCTATTGTTCTTCATTTTAACCCTTTTCCTGCCAAGTCCATATTTCACCACCAGGTCAAGATGGTTAAAATTAATGAAATACAATGTATTCCATATGATGTATTTTAACATAATACTGTAGATTTGAAGGCTGTTGAAAACATAATACTGTAAAGTTGATTTTTTTTGGACAAAAGATGCTATAACATACCAAGCCAAGTGGTGTGAAAATACTTCATGTTTTGGCTCAATACCGCTTTTTATGACTTTGCTGATGGGGAAGTGATACAGTTATTACTGTCTGGCAGGAAAAGGGTTAATGGCCTCCATGCGCACAGTCCAGAGCTGCAGAGGGACTGTGCTCCATGATTTGTACAGGGTATTTGTATCGCGATCTCTACGTTCCATGTTGTTGTTCGTTTTAATGGCAGTCACAACGTTCAGTGTTGGTGTTCATGCAGTTGATTGCATCATGGTCCCAATTGTGTGGCGTGTAGCGAGGCAGGCTCAGGGACCGTGGCCGATCGAACGAACCAGAAGAGACAAGCACATTGGTTCAAACACTCAACATTTGACGGGAACTCAAAAAAGTTTACAGTTGAGCCGTTACGTTCTTGCCGCTGTCACAGCCACTAAAATAACGTTTTCCCATAGTGAAATTGAAGGAGGACACTGTCCTGATCATGTAAGCGGAAAACCTAGAAGTTACCCCCCGTGGGGAGCTTACGGAGGTGTGAAATACTTTACTTCCCGTTATGAGATACGGTGTCGGGCAAAAAAAGTCGACTGGAGAGGCTCGACGGACACGCCCACATCGCATTTTTCTTTTGCCATATTTCATAATCACGCGTGCTAAACAAAAAAGAAATGAATGTGACTGTTTTATAGACAATCAACTGTATTTCTGTGATTTTGCAACATGGGCATTTCACCAGACCTTTAACTCTATGGGTGGGGGGGGGGGGGAATTAAAGTTTGGATTTTCGATAAAACTAAGCTGGTGAAAGTTTTTCTTTCTCATAGAGCTTTAAAATAAACACCAACAAGAGGTAGATCAGAAAAGAATTGTAGAAAGTTGAGATTCTGACTACCTGTCCACAAGGCACGTTCTACCTTACTCTAATTAAACGGCTTTGAAAGTAATTACGTTCTCATAAACAAAGCACAGTCAACCAATTTGACATTGCGGGTCACTGTGAGCAACCGACACTCCACTACATTTTAGTGCAAATAAAATATCCTGAGTGATTAACATCTCAGGTCAAAGTTGACAAAGGAATATCAAGTTTCTTGATTTGAAAGCTTTTATTTTTAGGTAAAATGCGCCTCAGAGAAAGATATTTGGACTCTCAAGCTTTTACAAATATTTTTCGCTAATTCCGAAAATCAGGAATTTTAATTGTCTCTTTGTGATATCATAGGATGGCCATCATTTTGAATTTCAAATGTCGGTGAATATCTCTGGCCCCAATTTTCATTCTTGAATTTAAAAGAACACTGTTGACAGTTTGGTTGAGAAAAGTTTCAGCAAAAGTTTTAAGTCTTTCATTTTCGAGACGTGAACTACCTATAAGGAATATGAAGGATAGATATTTGGGATACCTTTATCTCCTTCCTGGAGATCCTGACAAGCTTCTGCTTCTACTCAGATCGCGAGGTGTCCTGGATCGGGAACGGGATCTGGATCGACTCCTGTGAATTTAGAAGAAGAGTAAGTAGAGTGAAATACACACTGTAAGATTTCACACGCTGACCCATGCAGGGTTCACAGTATTTCACCGCTGAATTCTTACAAATGGTTCTCTTCCAAAGTTACTAGACACTACAAGAGAGGAACTGAGAAACACGTTATTTTACAATTTACTGCATGGACAAAATCTGTACATTTGAATTTTGATATAAACAAATCAAGCATACACACAACTTCATCCAATGTCTTTGTCTTCACACACACAATCATATACCGACATGTTCATGGAATGACTACTCATCCAGATGTACAGCTCCTGTTGCGTTTTTCCCTACCCCTTTCATCCTTTTCAGTGTTTTTTTCAGGATTATCTCATAAGGGGGTCCCCCGTCTGCTTGGAAATGGGTAGTGGATTGAGGGGGCCATAATATACTATGCAACTTTAAGTTATGCGAATCAAGGTTTTTCAAGTAAATTAAAAAATAAAGTGTGCATCAAATATGAAATTCACAAGTCTCATGTTTCTTGTTCTTATCCATGAAACAATTATTTAATACATTTAATTAGAAGCTTACTGAAATCATAAAATTTCATTCACTTGAGTTCAAACACAGTTTATCTAGAGACAAAGTCTACATGATAGTCCTTTGGTTTCTTCAGATAGAAAGCTAGCTAAGCAGACAGTGGGTTTAAGTAAGGGGGGTTATTTATCAGCTTTTCTTACAGTAAATTGACGAACTTGATAACAATTCAATGGAAATCAAAGAGCTAACACTGTGTAGATACTCAATGTTGACAAGATCTAATATGAGAAATATGGATTGTGGACTGTCCCTTTAACTAGTTTATGCTACATCATCATACATGGTAATCACAAATGCCACTATCAATATTCAGCACATGTAAACATATTATATCATATCAGTGTACTGATGGCGCAAATACAATGATCGGATTGGTCAAGACGAGAAAAGAACCGCAGTACATTCACAATATATACCACGGTTGGCATACCCAGAGCTCTCGGCAAGAGCAAAATCCTTTTTTGACTTTCCATGCCTGAATTTCAGCATACTATTATGATATAAAAGCAATAAATCACAGACAGTGACAGTATACCACTCGACTTTGACCAGTTCACTTTATATGCACTCACTTTCACTCGTGAACTAGTCAAAATCTTGTGGTACCGTTGTTGGACGTACTTCATTGCTTAAAGATCTCATTGTAGTGGTGGTATGCCACCATTTTTAAGGGGCATTTAGATTAAATAGGTGGGGATTTGTGCAATCAGTGCACTATGGAGAAAACTCTGGCCCCCTTGCCCAGTGTTGACATGGACCCTTGAGAAACATTTTCTCTGCAATCTTACTCAATGGTGTTGAGGTCAAACTTGGCAACACAAAACAAAAAGATTGGGCCATGGTGGTGAATAGGCTGTCTGTCATAGCTGATCACACTGTGACTTATGCACTGAGCAAGTACAGTATGATGTGATGTACGAATGCTCGAGGCATAACATCTAACACATGATAGATTTTCAAATGGTCAAGAACTAGCTAGTAAAACTCTGGGCTGGCTCTCACTCTAAATTGTTATGCCTTGATTAGGGTAATTGATGGCAAGAAAAAAATGGGCAGCTGTCAACAGTCGACAATCCCTGCATTGCTCTCAACTGTAATTATTACTTCCTACTATTGCACTTATGATCATAATCTTCACAATACATGATTTTGGCAATGCTTTTACTCCACTGAATCAAGCTACACAGACTATTTCTCTACCTACAGACATATGAAAAACAGACCATTTTCAAATAACACAGCATGTCAAAAGGGATTGACCAGACACACATGCAGATCTCAATGTCGCGACGTGTTGGTGACATGTGCACAAACTGCAAGTCACCCGGGTATACACTAAATATCTTTATCCTACTACTTTTTACAGCATTGAATTTTATAGGAAGACTCATTCAAGCCCATGATATCTCTCAATTACACTGAAATCAAGGTCAAGCTTCGGTTACATATTTCCAATAACCAACCCTTGCCTTTGTGGAGACTGTTCACAGGCATTGTACAGATGACATATGAAACCATATAAGGTTGTTTGACTTGCAAATTCATTGGAAATAGAGCACACTTGAAGTTGTAGCCCCCTCAGCTGGTGAGGGTGAGCATCAATGTGCTTCACAAACTATCTTGAGTATCAAAGCAATCACCACAGTGCTGAAGCAAAGCGTGATGAATTTAAAGGATTAGGATGGCTTTGCTGCATGAAAAACCAGAATTCCAAACATGATAGATACATGATATTAGCAGAGTGAGACTCTTTTCAACACACAAAAAAAATGTTGTGCGATATCATAGCATTTGATGAGAAAACTATTGTAGAGCAATACTGAGCAAAAACGGATGACTGGAGGCCATCGACAAAAAGATTCAAAAGCTAAGTAACTAACCTGCTGTAAGAACGACGCCTAAGGGGTGAACGAGATCTGGATCTGGTGGAGGAATGAAAGAACCCCCAATCAGTTTGGTGAAATGGAAGCGCAAAGCCACCGACATGAACCACAAGCTCAACAACTTGTGTGCATCTCTTCTTCACTGTGACAACCTAAGGCATGATGATCATTAACTTATTTCATTTTGTAAAAATTTAAAACAAAAGAATATCAGTAAATACGGTAATCCTAAAAGCAACAGATGCCAGTATTTCTGAGCATTAAATTTTTAACAACAGCTGAAATCATTTTGCAAAAAATTCAAAACGAAAGATGTGGCCTCCACAGTTTTGTAATCTTTTCATATTCTAAAACATTTTGCTCACCAAAAATTCGTAAACAAAGACAAAAGAATGGCTTGGAGGAGTATTTTTTTGAGAAGCAATAAAAATTGCTGAAAATTATCACTCACTATGGAGAGATTAACAAGTTGAAGCACAACCAAATCTTACAAAGTCATTTTTTCTGAAAATCATCTGTACACAAAAGAAGCTTCAAACATTCAAATTGACAGAAAAATTCTAGATATGTAAACACACACTCTTATGGTAACTTACACACATATATACACTGTCACCACAATGACATTCCCACTCAAAGACCAATACACAAACTGCACATTAACAGTCTATGATTGCACAGATGTTGTTGTATCATTCAATGTGCATGGCGATAAAGACAGAAATGTAGAATACATGTATGTCCACATCAAAAAGTCAGCACACCAACAAAATTTTTTAATACCAATAAAATTCTGCATCCAGATGCTTTTTACAGTAGAATAACGACACTGATACTGCAAATCTTATAAATTTTCTTAAATTTCCTTTTTTTTTCGGGTGAATCTGACCAGTATAACTGGTGATAAAATCTAAATGAGTTTTGGCTTGAGGTATATTTGCATATGCATATATTTGCATGAAAGTCTGCTTCAGACATGCATTCTTTTTCAAATAATACTGTTTAAACAAACTGAATCTCTCTATTTTGCCATGATCTCTTGATGTCAACATAAATCAATCTGAGACAAAAGTGGGTCTCAGAACCCATGAATTCCAAATTTACAACAGTTGAAAGTATCTGAATGCACAAAATGTTACCTGTTACCTTTGGAAAAAGAAGAGAAGAAAGGAGGTTGGTAGGTTATTTACCTAATCCTGGGACGCAAGTTTTATTACATACAGTGTGGTCAAAGATAACAGTAGTGAACAGTAACCCAGTTATATATCGAGCACAACACTGGAGTGAAGTTGGTGGAAGAGGCATGGACTTGTGTCTTAATTTTGGTAGATGTACACTTTACAAGCTGGCAATATTGGTTTAATAGCTCTAAGTGGGTTTGGCTCTCTCGCCCTTCTTGCGTAGAGTGAAACTTTAAACTGAGTACGGTACACTCCTGCTTGTGATTGGTTGGGTTGTATCGCATATCAGACGCCCCATTTTCGGCCGCACTTTGGTTTTGCAAGGCATGCTTGGTTCTCTGGGTCACATGGCTCACAACAAATGGTGCTCAGTGAATCGCTCAGCAATATTCGGCCACTCTAGTACTATGCTCTTGCGTACACGAATGTGAGGCGAGTATGTTTTTGGCGAGTATACACGTACGTTTGGTTTTCAATGACTTATCCTTTACTCCCTGAATAAACAAGCAAGTCATTGCACAAAAAATGAAAAAAAATTAATAACATGGAACGGAGACAAGAAAAAAGGTGTCCATGATAGACAAACAGTGCTTAGCTACAATAATTACATCAGTGATGTGAAGACTATACAGCCATTGAAAAATATAGCCAACCAGAGGACAAAATATGACATGATTTTCAAAATACTTTCCTGCAGTGTATGTGAACAGTAACATAAATACTGCATATTTAATCAAAAGTATAACAGGTATCAGAACTGCACATGTGCATTCGTTGAATTAGTCCCAAACACTAATGAGTAATGTAACGATTTACATACATGTACATGTAAATACATGCAAGTATTTGTCCTACTTAGCAAAAAACTTTCAAGATTGTGGCCACTACACCTTGCAAAGACTGAGAAAATTGACATGAGGTACATGTAAATAGACGGAAGCAATTTCAAAACTACCTTCATTTTGTTGATAAGAAAACATTGATCAACAAGAGTTATCGTACGTACAAATTCCCAATCAAGTTCAGAGACACTGTATAAACGAGTGGATCATTTTGATGTGGCCAGCCTCTATGCAAGGTCATTTGGTGACAATCTTGGGTTCAAATGCTGCCAGTTCACATATAAAACATCTCCAAATTAACCTTTACAGTCATCCTAGAATGGGATGAATTGTTAATGATATCTAAACACAGTGTTCATCTATCAACATGAACCAGTGATGAGAAACTGTGAAAACACTCAGGAAATGATATTAAAATGTGTCAAGTATTACTGCAATGGTCAAATATGATGTATCATGTTCACTGGAAAATGTGAATTCTCAGTTGTTCATGAAATATCAGTATACCTTCCCTGTCTGTTGTCAGTATTTCCATTCACTGGTTTGCCTGTAATCTGCAATAGATGCTGCTGGTGGACTGGGATAAAATAGCTTTTTAAACAGCTATGCTACCAAGGAAGAGTTTGCAAAGGTTAATTTTTGATGCCCTCATCAGAATAAGTTTACAAACAAACAAATACACACATGTACACTTCTGACCACTGTCTCACTTTATCATTGGACATTCTGAATCGGCAATTTTCCTTTTTTTTGTATGATTTCAAACTGAAATTGGACACCACCATCAAAAAGAATTTCAACGAACACAGAGATAAAGGCTGCCATTTCGAATCAAAGAGTTAGCAACCCTAATTTGCATAAAATTTGTATCGAGGTTTATGGATAATTTGCAGGTTCTGCCTGGATGTGAAAAGCATCAATAATACTCAAAATTTCATCAAAAATATCATGTTTCCATAATTGCTTACATGTGGTATTTTCAAACCAACATCAAAATTAAATAAATGAAATTTGTTCATTATAACTGCTTGAGTTGAATTCCTTGTAAGAAATACCGCAACACTGTTATCTAATGTGCATCTGCGGGGCTTTCCTTATGTGGAATGACTTCCCTAGGGCAGGCAATTTTGAGAGAATATCGGCACAGTGTGCAAAAAAAAATCCCGCAGGTGATTTTCTCTTCCTACTCCTCACTGTACCACACTGAAACCACAAGTAATACTTCTCTACAATGGTCAATTACTTTTCTGAAAAAAAGAACTGACCACCAAATTCTTGTGGCTTTCGAAAAAACAGATCGGAATGTCAGATGACAAATTTGCTTTGGAATACAATATGCAGCAGTACTGTTACTGACCCTGTACTGATATAAGATTTTCGTTTCATTTCTACAAGCACAACTGTACATTTCTGTTCACATCACTGATATAATTGCAGTGAAACACAAATCATACTATAGTCTTCAATAATGTCAACATGAAGTATGCATGTTATCTAAAAAAATGTTGAATTCCAGTTTGCATGAATCTTACATTATGTAGAAACTTGTATCCATGGCTGTGACACTCTATGATACATGTATATGATTTCAAAAGGATTTTATATTTATTTAAATATTATCTAAATCAATAAGACAACTCTGTAAGGATAGATGTTTTCTTATGGCCATGCTGATTTTAGAATAAGCATTCGCCAATTTTTGCCCAGACACCTACCTGCTGTATCGACTGCTGCGTCCCCGGTAGCGGTCTCTGTCACAATCGCGAGCAAAATGCCCGCGTTCACCACATGTGTAACATTTGAGACTGGGGTCCCATCTGCGTGGGGGAGGGGGCCTCCTACTGCGGGATGGCTGAGGTCGAGCGTGCTCAACCCTTACACGCCTTCCGCACACAGTCCTGCAATGACAATGTGACAGGGCGATGAGGCAATCTATATTTATTTCTTCTTATTGTACATTGATACATGTATGAACACAAAGCAGAGCAAGTAACTTCTGTTGAAATGACATTCATGGGAATGAACATCCACACTTGAAATATGCCGGTTAAAATTAAAAGCAAATCATCATTTCGGTGAATTTTTTTTTATGTTACAAAGAAAATGGCGAAGAGTGAAAAGTGAAATGTTCAGATCATATGTGTATGTAGTTGTTTTTTCTTGACTGGAAATTCCAAGTTGAAATTTACTTCAAGCATGCACATGTGTTGGATATAATTCACGTCATGGAGCTAAAAAGGTCTTTAGCTCCGTGTTCAGATCTTCTCTTTTACCAATAATGGTGCTCTAATGGAAAACAATACGGTTACACCAAAATCTAAGGGTAAATAGGTTAACCCTTTGAAGCACCAAGGTCAATTTTTGTCACCTTCATAATATATACTTAAGTCAATTTTTCTTTCGGATTTTTGCCAAAATTTTGATGAAAATCTGTAGCTAATGAAATGTGTATGTGTATATAGTATGTGTCCATTAGGTCCAAAATTTTTTTTAAATACTGAAAAATTTATAAAAATTGGTAAAATGTTGCACTCAAATTTTGATGGGGAAAAAAAAACAGCACTAAAAGGGTTAACCCTTTCACAACAATGGTTTGGTCCAAACCTACTGTTATCGCTCTCAATGGTGAATGTAGACCTTTTTAAAGTGAACTGGGGTAAATGGGTGAAAAATAACTAATGTAGCTTAGTATGACGAAAGTTTACAATGTCACCAAACATCTTGAGTGACAGAGTATGTACAATTCTCTTGGATTGGAATGTTCAGCAAACAAAAAAGCTTTGGCAGTGTTTAGGCACATCTTAATCACACCGTAGTGCACTGACAAAACATCATGTTGACAAAACCGGCAGAATACATGTAAGTGCACAACAAATATAGGAGCAAAATCAACTACATGTGTATTTTTTGCGAAACTCAATGGTGTAATTATATGTAGCTATTCTAGGAAGCAAAATTCCCCGATAAACATCAATGCTGTGATGAGAAAACGTTTACATAACACAGCTATTATTGACTACTTAGGATCAGCCATTAGTAAAGCTGAGCTTTAATGTAAGCATGGTATAAGTAAGGCATTTGAGACACATCATTAGTACATTTTTCTTTCCTAGCTATTCTTTCTGAGTATTCAAGCTGACATTCCCATATGGGCAGGACAGTGTAGATGTTCAACAATATTGAGCCGATTTGGAAATCACCACCAGTGTGCCTTCACAGACTACAGTGTACGGCACATCGCTGACACAATAGCACTTACACACATGTTTCTACATTGTGAATACAATATTACACACAGCATTCTATGCCTGCAGACTGATGCTTGGGCAAAATTTTTCCTTTTGTACATTACCACTGCAGTTTCTGATCACAGCCCCTGACATGTGATTTTAGTTTTCATCATACAGTACTGGTACAAACAAAGTATAATTTTTGTCATCCTTCTGCACATAATTTCAGGAAGAGCTGTTGCACATTTCAGACAAAAAATTGTGGCCTCATTTGGAATCAGTCAAATACAAGTGTTATCTTGTTCACAGTGCCTCCATCCCCTTTCAGAGACATTTGGCTCACATGATCTCAAGAAAGGCATACCTGAAACTTCATTTGCTGTAAACCTTTGATGATTTTTCTTTTTTGTTCAGTTTGTGAAATACAGTTTCTTGTTCTGTTCCAAAAATCAAGCCACAATGATAAACACTTATCTTCTCAGCACAGTCTTTGTGTGTGCAATCTTCAAGACTATGCTGTTGACGACTGAATTCTGATCTCGATAGAGTCTACATGTACTTGACAATAATAACAATTGATCTGCTCATTGTACACAGTGCAATGTATCCCGAAGGTTTGTGCATGTATTTCAACATACTTTGAGGTGATTTGTTTGCTATATAGAAAAATAAATGGCATCACAAACGATAATACAGCAGTTTGCCCTTTGCTTCACTTTTCAATCAAAGTTGTGCAATACAGTAGCATTAATGTACAATGTAGCAGTTACTAATAGTAATAGAAGTATACATTCTACATTTCTAAAATATAAATACAGGAATTTCAAGGAGTCTTATGGCACGTCCGTCAGCTTTTGGCATTCTCTCTAACCTTTGCAATAATATGTAGTTAGGATATAAATTTCACCTGAGCCACTACAGAGCAATACCTGTAGAAATTAATCAGCTATCAGTGTCTGCCTTTCCCTTTAACCTGTTCTCAATGAGTGCTCTCATGATTAATATCAAACAATTTGTGAATCTGACACAACAAAGTTAAATTACACGAGTGAACTAGATCACTGTCTTTGATAATAGGCAAACTATGCCTTGATGTAATGTTTGACTGTAGCAACAGGATTCAACCACGTTGGAGATCTCGCTTCTACCTCCATCATGATTCAACCATGAATGGAAATCTATTTTTTCTTACATCTCTGATTCAACGAAAGATACCTTACCTTCCATCTAAGGCTCGTGTTGCTCTTTCAGCATCGTCCTTGTATTTGTACACCAGAAATGCAAAACCCGGAGGATTTCTACATGAAGAAGTAAGGTAAGTAAGTCCAAAAGATGAACTGAACCAAGCTGTAGTCAAAATAATCAGGCCACGCTTGAGAGTTTACATGAACGTGGTAAGTGGTGTTTCATTGTACCATAATTACTTCTTCCACTGGCTCCATAGTTTATTAAAACACGTTGAACAACCCTCTCGCTCATACAGGGTCCAACAACCTGGCACCTCTCCCCTGCGGCTAGCTATCTGACACTGGCCGTTGCAATTCGTGAGTGCGATGCAACAATGTTTACAAATATAATGTTCCCAAAAATGGACACCATAGCTTGAGCTCAACAGAGCGCGCATCTCAGAGCGTGGATACGGTGGCGATCACGGTAACCAAGTCGCGATTAGCTGTGGTGTTGTGGAGCCATTTGACGTCGAAATTTGAAACGCTTAAACCCTACTACCTCCATGCTTAAACTAACCAACATACGGCAACGATTTTTTGCCGTTGTTTGCAGATATCAGCTAAAGCGAGTATACATATTATAATTTCCTTGATCGTGTTTCCGCGTACACAAAGGTCGATTGTACCGACTCGCAGAAGAATGAACAATCTCGTTCCCACTGTCGTTGGCAAACCGAAACTACTCGAGTTGGGAAGGGATATAAATTGTCCACATACCTTGCCACCCAAACATTAATCAGTGGGCCATAATATTCGAATTCCTTTTCCAGCTCATATTTACCAACCCGTGGTCCTAAATCGCCCACAAAGATCCTGTAACCACCGTACGATCTATCGAGCTCGGCCATTTTACCACTGACGCCAAGGAAGATATAAATTGACAAGCATGCAGCGGCGGTTTAGTGCTGACGCGTTCGTACGTAAAGCCGTCAGAAAATTACCACTTAACTTAATAAAATAAAACAACATGGTAGGGTACTTTGGCTGCCAAAACACTCTACACCTGTGAGAGTCGCTTTGCCTTGTGCTATTTTTGTAGGTTTAAGATAAAATTTACTCACTGCATTAAAATTCTCAAAGTATATGCAAAAAGTTATCTGAAACACAAAAAAAGAGATAGTAAGTCTCCCTAGGTTAACGACTGTCCACAACATAGAGAGACCTACAACATGCTTCAGAACAAGATTCTCGGATATTGTGTACTGGATGAATTGGGGAGCCGGGCCCGCATCGTTCATTAATGTTTGAATTTCCATTTATAAATATCATTCAAGGGAATTATGTCAAATTTAATTTGAAATTCATCAGGGTTAGTTGTTAGTTGTTGTTCAGTACCTAATTTCTAGCTTGTCACTTGTCAATCATTTGAATACTGATGGTTCGGCTGCTTCTAATGCTGAGGCTGAAAACCATTTCCTTGAGATCATGTAAACAATAACAACCAGGAAGTAGCAGAGTTAATTTATTTCGTCTGCCGATTTGGCACAGTCCATTGTGTTTCTCACCTGCACAGTAATCAAAAGTGGTGTTTCTGTTCTAGAAGCTCTACGTATACCACATATGGCTGCAATCAGCCGAAGGAGACGGGTCTTCATCACTTGTGCTTCGTTTGTCGCACTTTTTTCGTACTGCAGGTAACAGTCTTGCAATGTTCTTACAGATTTTATTGTTTATGTGTTCATAGTATTTCCTTATTTCTTTTCCTTCTTGTCCTTGTGAATATCGTAACTGGAGGAATTTCCCATAAGTTTCGTGACCCCTACACTGGCCGCCTTAAGGTATCTCCGTTAATGCCATAGGCTGTGTAGGGTGCAAGAAACGGTTTTTATAGTTACATGTAACTTACATGTAATTCATAGTCACAAAGTCAGACGCCTGGACGCTCGTATCAATCACTGGTTGATATCAAACACAGGATTGAGCGAACCACATATCATTTTGTTCACAATGAGAACTAATTTTTGTATGTCTGAAGTACTAGCATGTCAATTACACAAGCCTTAAAAAAGCTGCAGGTCTGTTATCAACTTAATCTCTGAACAAAATCTTTAACCGAACCATTGACCATGCATGTACAAAAATATACATCCATGCATAGACCCTCGAGAAAAAGTTTTTCTAGAGGGTCTATGACCGAACACAATTTTCAAAAAAGAAAAAAATACATAAACAATGTCAACGATCACTAATGCGAGAGCCTGGAATAGCTGTAATTTAAGTGCTAAGTTACCCGTGACTATTTCTATCACGGTCCCTCCACAAAAAAATTGTGGAGGGACCATGTTTCTGTATCAGTGCCAAAGAAAACAGTCCGTATCTGTTAATTACTCACCCTAGTCTCTTCCATTAGTTATTGCTACCAATCACCAACCCTTTAAAGGGGCAGCTCTCAATGCCTTGTTCTCGCGTTAGTTGTTGTTGAAGTTGAGTATCTATATAGTGTAAGACCATGTTTTCCTTTGAATTTTTCTATTATGTTGGCCAATTTGCTGTGAGATAAAGCTGATAAATGACTTGCCCCTTTAACCGGCTCAAAACTTGTAAATTACTGTATCATGTGATGTATGGTTCAAAACCAATAATCCCTTTCAATTATAATTATTTTAGAAATTTTGAGTGTAAACTGTAATGACTCAACATCATTCTTTTCACAAATAATTGTTGTTGTTACACTATTGCTATCAAACTAGACAGTGAATTGAACTTGTTTGATTCAAAATTTCCAGGAAGCTCAGCAAAGTATTAGTACCTTTTGCTGATATATTTTCAGATTCTTGCCAAATTTATGAATCATAACTTACCTGCCAGTTTTCGGTTTTGGGTTTGAACTTAATAGCTCTGGAAGGCAACTGTTGAATTTGAACAAGTGCATAGACTGCTTGTATCCATATCATATGGGTCAAAAATTTATTTATTTTTTCTCAAATTGTGCTTAGATTCTAAGTAGTATAACAGTGGAAGATGTAGTCTTCGGAGGACAATTAGACGGAATTGAAGTTGATGAGTTCTGGATTGAAGAAACTGTTGACTATGGTGGACAGTTAGTGAGAGGAGGTGTGTACAAATCATTTACTCTGACTGTTGGACTTGTCCCCAAAGTCAAACAGACCAGTGTAAATTGTGCTTCTATGTGACTTCAAGCTGCAAGGGCACTAGATTTACACCATGATGCTGATCCTGAATAGAATTGCTGATATCAGAGTACTCTGTGATTTCATTTACCCTGAGTGATGTATTAGATAATAAGTAATAGCCATATGCATGATACACAGTGCATCATTTCATCTGCAGTCAGAACTGAAGAACACTACGGCCCATACTGAACAATTGGTCCATTGTCACTATTCACAGTGACTTAGGGAGTCTATTTGTATTGTTTTAACTATATTGGTAAGATTCAGCTACCCAATTGGATAACAGCTTTTTCAATGCTGCACATTAGCCCAACAAATTTACAAATAATTATAATCCTGGGGAGTTCCACTTTATATTTAGGCCATGTACTTGAAGAATTCATTTTTGTTTTCATAAGGAAAATTGGTTCTGCAGGTTACCCTTCCACATTCAAGTTGCTACAATTTTTGAAATGTTCACGACCTTATTCAATTGTAGTTATTTCTTTAATTGTTTTCAATTTTTGTATCACATTCTGCTTACAGTACTTCCTGTCATGCAAATTATTTGACTAAAGCACTGGTTACATTTCTAGTGATGGCCTACCTTGATATGAACACATTTGTTATAAGGTGTCTTTTTCCAAAAGCAATCATGATTTTATCGAACTGTGCTACTTTCTTTTGAATACATAAAATATTCACAGAAAAGAAAAGTAAAGCTCCCTACTAATGTACTGTGTTTTCAAGAGACACACTGTAGAAAACTGACACTGTGGTATCATCTATTTTTGCAGATACTCTCGATGGGCATGAGCTGCTGAGTGTTGATGCCACAAAGCTTGATGTCAAAGTCCCAATCATCTTGTGGTGGACTGGCTTCACTGGAGAGAGGGGGAAGGTAAAAACATGTGGTGAAGACAAATGCTTCTTCACTGTGGACAGACATTTTCAGCACCACCCTAGGACAAAAGTGTTTATGTACTACGGCACAGATGTCAGATCACTGGATCTACCCTTGCCAAGAAAGCCACACCATGAGTGGGCTTTGCTGCATGAGGAGTCGCCCAAAAATAATTACAAGCTTACGCAGCCAGAGTGCTTGACACTGTTCAATCACACATCAACGTTTAAACGACAGTCAGATTTTCCGATCACAACTCAGTACCTGGAAAAACTCTCGGATCTGTCAAGTACTGAATACCTTGTGCCGACCCAAGAAAAGAGCAAAGGGGACCTGGCACCTGTTGTGTTTGTACAGTCAGATTGTGATCCACCATCTGACAGAGACAGTTATGTGCGAGAACTGATGAAGCATATCAGAGTTGATTCCTACGGAGCATGTCTACACAACCGAGATCTTCCCAGTGAGCTGGTAGATCCTCTTACTATGGACAACCGGAAATTCCATGAGATCCTTGCCCGGTATAAGTTCCACATCTCTTTTGAGAATGCCATCTGTGATGATTACATCACTGAGAAGTTCTGGAGAGCCATTAAGATTGGCTCCGTGCCTATTTACAGGGGTTCACCATCGATCAAGGATTGGTTGCCCACTGAAAATGCTGCGATCATTGCTGACGACTTTGCAAGTCCTGAGGAACTGGCAAAGTTCCTCAAGTACTTGGACGAAAATGACGAAGAGTATGAGAAACACTTGGATTTTAAGAAGACGGGAATCACAAACGAGCGACTTCTTGCTGAAATGAATTCCAGAAAATGGGGAGTCAACGATTACAGTGAAAAGAATTTCATCGACACATTTGAGTGTGATGTTTGCAACAGAGTAAATGAAAACGAGCGAGCAATCAAGGAAAACAGAAAGCCCCAAACGCACATCGCCAAAGCCGAACACTACAACTGCCCTCGGCCAACATATTACAATCCAGAGAATCCAAATACTAACATTGATTTGTACATGCAGTTGTATGACCAGGGCAAGTATGAGGCCAGGGCCCTAAGATATTTCATAGACTCTGGAAAGAATTTCACAAGGGCTGAATACCGTGATCTTGCTCAGAAGATGATGGTACAGGACAGACTATAAGTGCCATTGGTTAATTGAGTGACTCAAATTTTGTCTGATGTAAATGAAACACTGTTTAATATCAGACATAAGTACGTGTTCCCCAAGAATTGAAACAATCATTGTTTCCTTATTGTATGGATACTTTGTGATCATGAGATGTGTCCTAAGTTGATACCACCGCACCAAAGGCATTACAAAATGCACCATATATATATATATATATATATATATATATATATATATATATATATATATATATATATATATATATATATATATATATATATATATATATATATATGTATATATGTATATATGTATATATATATATACATACCCATGCGCACGCATACACACACACACGCACTAATCAAAAGATCAACAATGTGTCGGTTTTATTTCATATTAGTGCACACATTGTAAATTACACAAAGTAAATTCTGTTACTGGATACATTGATTTGTAACAACCTCTCAGCCAGTTATAATAAATATCTATGGCTCGCTTACACAAACTGCTTATCAGAAAGCTACATTTACACCTTTGTACATTGTAAATATGGCTTTAGCCACAAAATTGTCTTTGTCACATAGAATAATAAGATGGACTTCCAATTTTTTGTCTTGGATTATTTTTTCGCTGTGGACTTCAAAGAATTTTGTTTGATTAGTGCAGTGGTTAGTTACAAGTTTATGGTGTTATCATGATAGCTAACAAAGGTCACTGTCCGTATACCATGTTAAATTTGTCTTCCCTGGGCCAGGCACCCAATCAAATAATCATGTGTGGACACAAACCAGATATATTGCCCAAAGGAGGTTGTCAAATTTTGCATATTTGAGACCTGAATGGGATGAAACTAAATTCAGCTGATCATGTTTCTGCATTTTCCTGCCACCTGTATGAAGTGAAAGTCAGTCATCAGGACATCTTACTGCATTTCTGCATTATGTAAATTTGCAAAATTCATTTTTGTCTTGGAAGGACAAAATCATGACAATCAGTCATTTTTGACTCACTGAAAAATATTTTTTACCAAATGTATTCAAAAAGCATTCCTTTAGGAGACATGCTCATGACATGAGTATCATTTTGATTCAATCACAATCACATTTTTATGACATGTTGAACATGGTACTATGTATTGATATATTATATGTAAATGTGAACTTTATTAGAAGCCAAAAGGCAACATACAATTACATACATAAATTTTATATGATTTTCTAAAAAAAGGATTAGAGTATATAAACAGATATAATTTAAGAGTCAGAGAATTTTATCTTTGTAGCGTATGAATCTACTGCAATTAGCTTTTCCATGACATGCATATCTGTAGAGAATTATGAGGCAGAGTCTCCCTTCATATTCTGTTTCTTCAGTTGCAGTCAATTATTCCATAGGCTGAAGACACTATACCAAGGCTGCAGCTGATAACTATACTCTATAGAATTCATTTACAGCAGTAGTCTGAATGGTGTTTTTTTGACTGAAAGGAAACAGTTCATGTGGTTTTCAGTGTCATTCATGTGTGTGACGTTATCAGAGATGAAAATTATGTAGAAGTCATTTGAAATTTGCAGAATTGTCTTTGTGTCATTTGGTACTCAGTGCTTTTGCTAAGGTCAGGAAACATCTCAGTACTTGGTTTAGGAAAAATTGTTACATTGCTGCTCTGTATCAGTAGATGCTTTTCACATAGAGGACAAAGTGAATCAACTGTAAATCATTCTCAGTCCAAGAAAACACTAAAGGAAACAAATGCATTTCTTGCCATATCCAGCCATACAAGGTTCAGAGTTGAATTGATGTCGTAGCATATTTAGAGTAAGTTATTTCAGTGATGTGGCAAAAAAGGAGTTTGACTCCTTAACCGCTGCCAGTTCCATACAATCAAAATGATAGCACTGAATATAGCATAGTATGCTTGACTTTGTATATTGCCTATACAAGTGTGGCAAATTTTTAGCCAGTGTTTACCAAGTAAACGTAGTCCAAACCTGTGATGTGTGATTTGTATTGTTTTCATGATAACATAGGCAGTGACAAAGTATCATTTATGTCTTTCTTGTTAGTGTATTTTTCTAGGTCATAAAAAATTGGGGCAAACATATTTTTGGAATTTCATGTCAGAACTGTGTTATGAAATCTATTTTGTTGTTTGACATGCATGCATGCATCATAAAAATGTCATACATACATACATACATACATACGTACCATCATGCATACATACATAAATACATACATGAATAAATACATACATACGTACATACATACATACATACACACATACATACGTACCATCATGCATGCATGCATGCATACATACATACATACATACATACATACATACATACATACATACCATCATACATACATACATACATACATACATACATACATACATACATACATACATACATACATACATACATACATACATACATACATACATACATACATACATACATACATACATACGTACCATCATGCATGCATACATACATACATACATACATACATACATACATACATACATACATACATACATACATACATATATATATTAAAATATTTGTGACAGGCTGAAGTATATTTGATATTTTGACAGTAGGAGATCCTGAATTCACCGTCAGTTCAAGCCTGAATTTTTGCTAAGATATCTGAATTACATATATAAGACTTCAGGTTTGTTTTTCTTTCGCATCTTTGGTTAAACTTGTGAAATATAAAGAAAAGATACCATAAGAATTTGTTGAATTATTTCCTGAAAACCTGTGTTTGATTTGTCCAATCACTGAATTGGATCAAGGACGAACAGTTGGTATTGAGCTGTTTAACAAAGCAAAAATACATTTATCCTTACAAGCAATAATTAAAAATATACTTTATGTGTGCCTTCGTTTTTGTGTTTGTGTATGGTTGTCATTTTTTTATTCCATTTTTGCTCATTATTCTTTGCAACACAGTAATTTTTACAAAATGTACAATTTTTGTATATCTCAAATTGAATATAAAGGACAATAAATTTGTATTTTGAGTTTTACACTTTGTATCTGTATGATTTGTATGGTGTTCATGGCGTTTTTGAGGAAACTGATCCAATGACTGTGGATGATCAATCAATGCACAGATGTTTAAAGCTAGAATGTGTCTTGAAGACTTGTAGGCTAGAATCCGAAATTCGTAATTACACACCCCAAATTGAAAGCCTTAATTTTTTAGCTCATATTTGGTATGTGTATAAATACCAAAAAGAGCTTACATGGTGAGTTGGTGGTGTCTGTATGTTTACTCAAACTTTCCTTAAACTTTGAATCATTACCATGAAATCAAGAATAAAAATCTGAGTCAAAGTACTAAGAGAAATTGTCCAATATCTACCAACACTAGAAAATGGCCGCCATTCCTGTTTTAACTTCCTGGGGATTCAAATTCCTGATTTTCACAAAAATAAGTCGGTAAAAACTGAAGTGACTCTATGTGCTTCAAAATGAGAACAAGCTGTAGAAGTTTTGGATTTTAGTCTGTCCCCGAGGCACATTCTAGAGTTAACTAAAGCTGATACATTTTAAGGCAGCTTGACAACAAATAATATTTCAAATTATCGATAAATGTCTGTAAATGTGTATTTTCGGTCCAAATTAGACATTGTTGTCAATTAGGCTGATCACTCAGCAGAACTGGTCCAGTTACACAGTCAAAGGGCGATATCGATTATGACCTAACATCATTGCGCCCCCAACGACATCACCGGTTTTTAAATAAAGTTAGATACTCGTCCGCTTTATCTTGCAAACAAACTATGATATCGACTCAACCACAGATCCCGAAACCCTCATGTAATTACAGTAAAAGCTGCAACGAACCACCTGACCATTTGTTTTTCTCATGTATAATCTCTGACACCTCAAGTTCGCACCTCGAAAATGAAAAACAAACTTTTGCTGAAATGTTCTCAAGCAAACTTCAACTATTCTCTGGGTTATCTTTTTCTCAGACAATTTACTACACGAGACAATTGTCGTGTTAGACCTGCATAAAATAAATAACAACAACAACGGCTTCCTATTTTTCTCTCGATTCGCATCTATGGAGGAATACATCTCTTTGCGGTAAACACGAGATGATTTTGAAAAAAAACAGAGCAGCAACGATGTCCAGAGGTATATCGTGAAGACTGGGCTTTACAATAGGAATAGAAAACTCTGTAGAAATGACAAAACTCATTTTACAGTGGATTGCTTTGAAGCATTGGCATTAGACGAACTAGACATATTGTCTAAATCGAGATGTTGCCAACACTGTCAGGTGCAATTATCAGCTAAGCGGTAATATGAGTCGATCATAGAGGAACCAACTCTGCAAAAGTTGAAACATTGTCTAGCAGGAGGTCAGACGCAGTCAAAACAACACCACCGTCTGTCCAAATCATATCACTTGCTTTGAGGTATTGTTTTGTCTACGTCTGACCTCTTGCAAGACAATGTTCCAACTTTGGCAGAGTTGATTTCTCTGTGATCGACTTGAATTACTGCTCAGCTGATAATTACACCTGACATTGTCGGCAACACCTCAATTTAGACAATATGTCTACTTCGCGTAATGTCAATGCTTCAAAGCAATTCACTGTAGGTAGAAAGCGCATCGGGGGCAGATATTCGGACTCTCAAACTTGTACAATACTGTTTTGGACTACAACTTACGGTGCTTGTTTTGAAGCTCTTGGGGTAATGGAAACTTTGTGAAAATCGGGAATTTAATTTTTCCCCATAGAGATGGATGGTGGCCATTTTGAATTTCAAACATTCGGTAAACATTGGGTAATTTATTTCTCCAGTACAACAATTTGCAAGATGACCCCGATTTTAATTCTGTATTTTGGAAGCATAAAGGATAAAAACTGTTTTTTCAAAAAAGGCAATGAATATAATGATACTAATAATTGAAAATTGTAAGGACATGTGATAGAAGAATTGTACCAGTCTGAGCCTCAACTTACAAATGAAACTTATAAAAAAACTTTTAATTAATTCATATTTATATATTATCGTGCTTTACCGTTTCCCGGCCTTGCCGTCACAAGGGCATACCATTCATGATAATACTCCCATATCACTACGGCTTCGCCGTCACGGTAGACGGCTCAATCGCGAGAAGTCTTTAGGCTTGAACTGCAGATTGAAACATTGAAGGGTCAGTAATCTGTACTTTTCAATATTTTCACGGTTTTGTTTAACCTGTCAGTTGCAAGTTCTTGTTCTGCCCCAAAACGCGTTGAAACACAACCGTGACGTCAGGTGAAATGCACTGTTATTGTTTACATTTGAATTCTAGTCCAGAGACGAGAATTCACTTGTCAACAATAGCAGTCAATCAAAATCAAAAGTTACAGCTACTGCCTCCCTTTAAACAACGAGGCCTACCGTTCGTTAATTTTTCAATGCTTGGTATGCGGAAAGCATTAAACCAATTATAGCTTGCGGAAATCAGTTTATACAGAACTGTAATGTCATCATGGTCAGTATAATGTTGTGGTACGTATTTGGTAAAAAATGTTTTGAAGTAGTGTCCCAATCAGCCAAGAGTGCATACTGACGCAGAGTTTCCGTTTGTGACGCGGTCGCAGCTCTGATACAGGTAAATTTGAACCATAGACCCTAAATTTCTTGAATAGACTTGGCTTTTGTAGAATGTTTATGATGAGTAATCAATCGAATATTCATGAACCTATCGGCTATTTACCATGTCTTTTCCCCTATGCTCTCTATAAATCATTCCTGATTAAATTATGATCTACGTTCGACCAAACTGCATGTGACAAGCCTAGGTACCAGTAGGTTGCAATACTACAGAATGTGCAAAGATCGATATGTTCTTACAACTGGAGCAAAAACTTGATCGCCATTGTTGGTCTTTTTGTTTTCAGGCAACAAAAATGAGTGTGCTTCCGCTAACATTTCTCCGGATTTTAGGGTAGGTAAGTCGGGGAGACTTGACTGGGCCAGATGAAAGTATATTTATGTTTCCGGTAACCTGACCGAATCTAGAGAAAGACCGCCGACACTGAACATTTTTTCAGATTTTCAAAAAAATGTATACCCCTCATGACCAGAAAATAGGTGTTTAATATTTTGATAGTTGAAGTTCTACTCTTGACTAGGTTCAAGTTGGCGAATTTAAAATCATTTGCAACAGTTTCTTCTGTGTCTCTCCTATTTCGTTACCTTTGAATCAGCGCAGTAGTGAGTTTCCGCTGGATTCGTGTGATTCCTGGTGAAAGTCTCCTGTGTCGCGTTCATCCCACTGACACGTTTCATATGAAAATAGAATACAAATTATCACGTTCACCCCACTGCACACATTCACAAATCACAGACTTGAACAAAGTCTAGGTCCACTCCTGCTTTTTCACGAACATATCGTTATAAAGTACACTATAAGTATCTGCGGGTTTACTGGTCATCCATTTATATACACGTATATAACTGCGTGAATTTGGCATGAATACTGATTATCATATAGGATTTGAGTGCAGTAGGGAACTTTGTAAGTATACAATAATGATAGAAATATTACATGTTTATCAACATTATTCATAATCATAAATTTATTAATTTTTTACACTCTTGCTATGACCAACACCGCCTTAGACTGCATTCAGAAATAACTGTTAGGGGGCTGGAGGAATCGCGATTTAAATCTTTTCTTTTAAGATCCCCCTCAGTACCCTAAAAAAATTTTTCAAGTTCCCCCGTCTGTATGATCAAATTTTTTAAAGCCCCTTCCATTATCCTGTAGCTGCATACTTATTAGGTATGCACGTAAAAGAAAAATAAATATCTATTGGGCAGTTCTGCTCGCAGATGTTCGACACTACCAGTTATTAGCAGTTTGTAGAGCCATATTCCTATAAGGCAAGTTCTTCAATTGATTCATTCAACGCACCAGTGGTTTTTTTTTTTTTTTGGCTTTATCGGTCTAAGCCGACTTGAGTTAATCCAACTCTGGCCAGGTCAATGGCACCGGCTGAAGAACACACAAAATGAGGATCATGAGAGAGTATGCAAATTGTGAATTCCTGGCTACAGCTATTGTCATAGTGAAAAACTAAGCACAGTGACCTACCTAAAATACTTTTTTTCAAAAGTAGCAGACATATATGACTTAGACACTGCTCAAAATTGACTGGAAATATTCCATACAATGAGCGTTTTAATCT
Source organism: Ptychodera flava (assembly GCF_041260155.1). Classification (NCBI taxonomy): domain Eukaryota; kingdom Metazoa; phylum Hemichordata; class Enteropneusta; family Ptychoderidae; genus Ptychodera; species Ptychodera flava. The sequence goes on along the minus strand of NC_091949.1, from coordinate 9,172,882 downwards.
GTAAATAAAACCTTTTGGTGTAATAATGGCAAATTTGGTAAATAAATAATTCCATTCAGTCACACATTTTTTCGTTTAGAATTTTTACAGTTCAAAGTTTTACTTTTGTGTTAGTCAAGCAGGATAACCCTATCTTTTTTCTTTAATATTTGATTATCCCCATATGTCGGAATTCAAAAAAACCTGATAGCTTTCAAGTTTCCTGGTCTTCTATATCATGTGTTGTTCTCTTGTCTGATCCCATGTACAAGTATATTTCTCTGCCATGAGCGTCATTTGACCCAAACTCTTCTTCAACTATATTAGAGACAGAGCTATCTCTATCACTGCCGATATGCAGTGACAGTAACACTGCAGTAGCAATGCAGTAGCTGTATTAAATTTGATTTTTGACAATATTTTGTTCAGTTTATTCAACTGTGCTCTTGTTCTATTCCCTACAGCATATTGAGCCGTCTAGTAGTCAGCTTGCCAACACAACCTGTGTATGTGCATTGTATTATTGACAAATGACACTCAGTCTGGACTCTAATTCAAATATATATATATATATATATATATATATATATATATATATATATATATATATATATATATATATATATATATATATATATATATAACATATATACATTATACATTATATTATATTTATATATAACATATATACATATATGTTCGACTGTGGTTTTTCAGGTTGTCCCCAGTGTTGTCGGTGGCGTGGTTATGATATATTCGTTTATAGGGTATTATACACGTACAATATATATCTTATAACCTGTAATAGATGCAAAAAAACAGTACGTAGGAGAGACCAAAGCAGAGTTTCGACTAAGATTCAATAACCATCTGTCCACCATCCATCGTAACTCAACATGCCAGTAGCGATCCATTTCAATTCAGATCAACACACAATCCAAGACGTATCAATAGTTGGCATTGTAAAAATCAATAGAATGGACGACCCACTTCGAAAAAAGCTGGAATCCTTGTGGATTTCCAAATTAAAGACCTGACGGCCTAAATATTCACAGCTAGCTGCTCCCATTGTCTTTATTCAAATTCCAATTAACACTAGCGCCCTCCCAGCCACACTATAAATACACATAAAAACATTCTCTCAATTGCCATCCAACATCTGAGCCGTTCAAATAGGTAAGAACTCCTGTATTTTCACACGGTCCCTCCACCGTGATTTTCACAATACTGTCACTTAGTATCTTCTCTGACATGTAACTTTTGTACGAAAAATCCCGCTGTAACTCACTCCGTGTTGAAACTTTTTGTTCTGTAGCACCTGAGGAAGTCCTACTTTTAGGACGAAACGTTGTGCAGATATAATAAACTATTTGAACCAGCAGATTGGTACGTGTGTAATACCCTATAAACGAATATATATACATATATATTACATATATATTACATACATATTTATATATACAGGCTTTTTCGACAAACTGAATATTGTGTGTTTCAGCATACTGTAGAAAGACGGCAAAAACTGTATTTGATATATTACATAGAAATATTGAAAAAAAATTATCAACAGCTTCTGCCCCAATACGAGGCCCACTTGTTTGGGTTTTGTACGAAAATCATACATGTTTGAGATAAAGGACATGAAATGTGACAAAATGGTTCAAGATTTTGTTTAATTATAAGTAAGATTAGAACAATTGGATTGAATTACCTGACAAACCTTGAAATTGGAAAATGTTAAGGTAACGGGGAACTAAAAGATTTTCAGGTCCTCTTTAGGAAGTGCAAAACTTTCCCTGCACTACCCCAAAATTTTCGAATCCACCTTGAATTTCTCCAGCCCCCCCCCCCACCCCGGTGGGTTTTGAACGCAACCTTATGGCCCTGTGGGAAAATGACGATGTAAATTCGCGATGTCAACCGGTGTGTAATTATCACCCGTGAAGCATATCTCCACCGTGACAAAACATGCAGACAAACATACAGCTTCGCCTGGCTCCTGATTTTTCCTCTACCGCTGTTACTGTGGTACGTTCGATCAGCATATGGGCTCCTGCTGTATACAACCTGAAAAACAGATAAAAGGTGAATTCCGTGAAGTGCATGTTGTTGAATTAGTACCGCTGTTTTAACAAATTAAATTAAACTCTCTCACAGCCCCGCGTTCACTACTCAGCTCTTATACTAGCATGTGAAGCTGGCTTAGCAATATAAAGGGACAAAGTCGGCCATTTTTCATGAAATTTGTTTGATGCAAGATACTAATATTGTTTGACATATTGAAAGATACTGAATGAATGGGTGACCATGCAATATACGACGTCGGTTTTAGACAAATTAAATGAAACCATGGCGAAAATGAATTAATGGTCATGACCATTAATTCATTTTCGCGATGGTTTCCATATATCGTGTCTAAAACCGGGCTCGAATATATGCATGGTCACACATTCATTCAGTATCTTTCAATATGTCAAACAATATAAGTAGTATCTCGTATCAAACAAAATTCGTGAGAAATGGCCGACTTTGTCCCTTTAAATGTGTAGTGGGACTTAAATTTGCCTCGCCGGCTCGCTTCGTCGAGCTCTGCTCGGCTGAACTTTTGAGGGTGCTTGCATGGTCAAAGGCGTAGCCGTCGCGGATGCTATGTGTTTCAATACAAGGTCCAACATGATTCATCGTCGCGTTTATGGGGACACTGATCACGAGACCATGACAACGTGTGAAGCCAAATTTGCTGATACAGCTCGATGACTTATAAGCGCGTTTGTATGAAAACCGTGTTTGCTCAAATATCGTCTATGCTGAATAAGCTTATTGCATGGGTTAAACCCATCATCATATGAAATACTGGGAGAGCCGGATAATTTGTAATCGGGGCATTCCCTATCCAGTACGCATGCGCATTATGAGATCCCATCCGGAGAGTGTCGTTTGAGATAGTTCTGCATGGCTGGGCTGTATGTACCTGAAGTCGCGGCCGGTCACATGCATATCCCTGCCATGCAGACGTATACTGTTGTGAGTGATGTGATGTGTACTTGACCGATATTGACTGAGTGTGCCTCAGTGTGCTGGCCATTGGCCTGAAAGATCTTGTCCAAAAGTGTAAAAAATTCCAGTCAGTTTGGTTATTTCTGGGCCAAAACGCATTAATAATAGTCATAACAAAGTTGTAAAAATTGTCTATGGTTATGGAATTGTTCATAAAAAATGTGATGCTTCTAATATTATTGAATACATACATAAGTACCACAATGCACTGGAATAATCCTGAATGATGTTTTGAATTTATGTCAAATTCACACAACTGTAGAACCTCGACAGGGTCTTCAGCCATAGCATTGCACGATAATGAATGAGCGTGCACACAGTACTTCCTCGGCAACCTCTCTGAACAGTAAATACATATATATTTGACAAGCTGCAAATAGCTATTTCAAGTGTCATCCATTGTGTGTCCATGTAATGCAAAGAGGAAAGGAAACTTTATCCTGTTGAACGCGTTTAGTGATTTTTTTTCAAGCATTGCAAACCAGAAAAGAAGTTCAACCCTGATCAAATACCAATCTGATTTTATTAATAATATTCATATTTCATAACTACTTATACATTTTGCGTGGGCGATAAATGCCTACTTCGAATGGCATGAGCCGACCCTTGCGATCTTTACCAACTTTACAGATTCATGACATTGAAACAGATTTAAAGAAAATTGATAAAAGGAGAGTTACGAAAGTGCACCTATCCAATGCAATGCTATACCTGTCTGTCGTCAACTTAAGATACTTGGTAAAAGATGATCTCCCATTTGTTGTTCTCGCAATGTCTTACGGAACTTGGAAGTTTCCGAGCAACCACTCGCAGTCCGGAAGGGCATTGCTTGCCTATCAGGTGGCAGGTATACCAGTTGGTATAAGCTAACAAACATGACGTGGCTTATGTCAGACTCCGAGTCTGCAGATTATACTTGAGAGGAGGGTAGGGAGAGAGGGGTGGTGGCGGATGATGATTTCATGATTCTGACTTTTGTTACGAAGAATATTTACAAACATTACAACTTCCGCAAACCGGTTCCGATGTATACATGTATGCTTCAATAGAATTGCCTTATGGTCTGTTTTAGTGTATTACACTTTGACACCAACTCTTGTAATTGGGCGACCTATGTCATTGTTAAAAAAGAATGACAAAAGTAATTAAGGTCTGAAACTTTAGGTACTGGAGGTCAACTTTAGCAACATGCATAGCAGAAAGGCAGCTAGCCCCCTTACTGCCTTAGTTTGACCATAGACGGTCTTCCTCCCCTCTACTGTCTATGGTTTGAGCAGGTCTGTTAATATGTAACAGTTCATAAACAATGACAGGAAATGACTCAAGTCAGTGGAGTAAGATTGTTTCAAGCCTGTTTCAGAATTTCGCTTTTTCTTACCTCATTTGCACATTTTTGACACTGATGTGTTCATTTGAACAAATTCACATCTCAACCCTTACATCTACCTGTACACCAAATACTGAGACGGTAGCTTTGGCGGTATGGGAGCCTTTGTGTGTGACGGACATACATCCGCACATACCCACAAATATACAGACATTTAGACTCATCATATAAGCTCTTTTGGTATTTATATATAAAACCAAATATGAGCTAAAAAAGAATATTTAATCAGGTATATCTTCACATGCGTGCAACGTCACGTCGTCTGCAGGTGAGGCAACCGTCTGAATGTATTTTCTAGACAAAGGGACGTCTTTCCAATGCGTTCAGTAACTATAGTCACACAGACAATCATGTGTGAACAGAAGTGAAACCAGCCAGTATAACCTCAGTGCAAAGTCTAAATACCCAAAAGTTGTCCCATGACACTGACAGCATGAGCAAACCGGTAGATGACGTAGGCTTTATCAATGCGGTGACCATGCGTTCTCAATTTCCTCGAGTAGACCTTTTAAGTTACCGTAATATCTCTGATGACGCAACTAAATGAACCGGCCATGGGCATACAGCCAAAAGAAATCACGTTTCCAGTGTTTTCATTCACAATTGAAAGGAATTTTGTTCGATGGTCTCCTCTTACTGTGGGGTATGGTTTCGTAGAGTATCAACAACTTTTTGTCTCTCGCTTTCTTCTGCTTTGGTTTTATCGAAGCCTGCTATTGCGAACAGGAATGTTGGTTGCAGTTTTAGTGATTGCTGTACAATAACCAGACACATAAACTAGCACGGGTATAGGGAAAAGTCATCTCACCGGCGTTTGTCTAAGGGGTCCAGTTAGACTTGAGTAGATTGAGAACGCTGTGGAATTATGGAAATCCCCAACTCGAACTTAATATAAAAAGGCAAAGCCTGGACGTAGTGTCAGTAGTGTACACATTTCACATCAAACCTCGGATAACCCCATCGCGCAGCTATGAGCACCAAAGCGAAAAGTAACGGAGCGGAGTCAGACGACTACACCATGGAGCACAGAACAACCATGCCATACCTTTCGGCGGCTTATCAAGACCGCGTTCGTCCCTGCATCGATTTGGTCGATTCACTTCGGCGGATCGGCCTAGACAAAGACGTCGACCTGCCGGCCGTCGTCGTCATCGGTGACCAAAGCGTCGGCAAAAGCTCCGTGCTGGAGGCCATTTCGGGAGTTCAGTTGCCGAGGGGAACAGGTAAGATGCTGTTTCTCGTCCCTTTATAAATTAATAAAAACTCACGATAAAAATACATATAACCGGCGTTGGTACTGTGACGTCATGTTACCGAATTTGGACACGCAAGCTAATTTGAGGTGTCAAATTGCTTCTAATTTACAATAGACTTTTTAATGAGATAGTGGTATTCGGGAATATAAGGCTACACGGCATTACTAATTCATATACTTTTCAGACTGAATTTCAAAAGCATGCCGATTCTCAATTATTTCATAGCTGAGAAATAGAAGAGTCGACACGTCATTGTGAGACGAATACCGATGGAGGCTCCCTCAAGTCAAGTTTTGAATAATGATTAGTTCGAGGGAAGAAACTCGCATTTGAATAAGTAATGATATTCGTGGAATTGCCGACGAAACCGAAAGAGCTCCGATTTCGAAGATTTTGAGTTAAATACGTACAAGTGTAGTATTTTTGTACTGTGTTAATGTGATGTCGCTGGTTTTTGTGTGGTTTGTTTTTGTTTTTTGTTTTGTTTTTTTGGGTTTTTTTGGATTATATGTGAGAGACAGACAGACAGAGACAGAGACAGACAGACAACAGACAGACAGACAGCAGGCAGGCAGGCAGACAGACAGACATATCTTTTCGGCTGATTTTCGTTTGTGTAGCCGAGATTTTGTTATAAAACCTTCGTCCTCATTTGTCCGATACACATGTTGGTAACGATCTACACGTTGGTTTGATGAGGAATTGACGTCACAGGAAATCATCGGCCTCTTAACCATCCATCCATGTTACAGGCATTTCGAAAACGAAAGTGAAAATACTTCAGAAGTATTTCTTATGCAAAATAAAGGAAGTCTAGAGAAGTAAGATCTCCATGGTCAACCTGAATTCAAAATATCTGTATTTTTATGTTTTCTCGAAATTAAACTTACTAAATGATGATTTAAGAAACCGGAATTTCAATCATTTTACAATTTGCACCGAAATTGACATGGCCCCTCTTCGTACATTTACCTCTGTGCGTGTCGTGTTTATCCGACACGATCGACTTGACCTAAGTCTAGAATTTCACAGTGGTTTTCAGGTTCTGCGTGTTCTATAATAATTAATTGCCAAAAATTTGGCGAAACCTTTAGCTACTGTTGATTGATTGTGTGTTAATATAATGACCATATGTTTGTTTGTTTGTTTGTTTGTTGTGGAAGCTGTACGCAAAATTTGCGCGATAGAAACATAAAATTCAAAAGGTTTTGAACTACATATGTAGAACAAAATGTTTATGTGGGTCTATAACATGCATTTAAATTTCATTTGAAACTATTTTGGGATAAAGAACGGCCCTTGAAAACGTGTTTACCTGATTCATAATGGAAACGACGTACAACTGTGCGAGCCTTCTGCGCAGACATGTGATGGAGAAAAATTGCGAGAGACTACAATTTTCAACACTCTCCTATTTGACAAATGCAGCCCAGTTGATATTTTGAATAAAATGCTGTCACGGTCGCGGCTGTCGACTTTGGAAGACTTGGCCGGCTAACGAAAATAAGGAGTTACTGAGGAGTCGCCTTGAGGTTTCAGGTGAGCATCAGATTTAATTACATTGTACATTCAGCTTTGTCGTTTCCCTCATTTCAGAAATCGTCACGCGGTGCCCAGTGGAGCTGAGACTGAAGACACTCGATGAGAATGACTGGCGAGGTAGAATCCGTTACGCAAGCTACTCCAAAGAGTCCGTTGACAAGTACATCGATCACCCGGACAACGTTGGTGCCGAGATCCGTGAAGGTATCTACGTAAATTTTGTCGATAACAGGATTGGGGTATAGCTCTGATGTTGAACGCGACTCTGAGGTTATTTCGGTTCAAACTAGGCTGGAAATATGATCATGGTTTCAAAGCATCGTAAAAATCGATGACGTCATAGAGCAACATCTGACTCATCAAACTTCCTTGCAGTGTACTGAGTTGTAACATGATAAGATTTATTGGAATCTAAGGCCTCTTTTATATCAGGCTGGAATTCCCCTTACAACGGCTACACAAATTCGAGGTCCTCTCTGTACTTTCCCCTCTCCAGTATTATTTTAGAATACAAAATTGCTCTTTTCGAAACTAAGAGAATGTTAATTTAGAGTGATAAAAACCCCGCCTTGACAGTTTGATCAGTGACTCGTACAATATAAGGAAGAGAAACGCTCTAAACCATTATGTCAAAGGTTTAGAGTTTTTAACATCATTTGGGTTAAATCTTCATGACAAAAATGTTATTTGCATTTTCATTTGATAATCGTATTTACATTTGACACAATACGCATCCTCTTCCTGTAAGGCCTCTCAATTATTTCAAATATGCCAAGACAGAGCAATTGTCATGTGTTATATCAAAGCATCCATTTGATACACAACCGCTCGTTTTAGATATTGATCTTCCAAATTTTGTGATATTTTAGATATAACTTTTCGAGCATCTTTAAACATACTGAAAACGTTGCAGTCGAAAATGGTGATACAAAAAACGGACATGCCGGCCTTAGTGTCAGTGAGCAAAAGACCGTACAAACGAACTGCAGGTCTCGGCATATAATTGAATTGGATTGAAATTATCCCTCTTCCATGCGCCATTTTGCGTTAATCTTTGATTGTCAACGCGGGAAGGCCGTGCATTTAGAAAGGCGACCTTTAGCTTATTTCCTTATCACATATGGGCAAACATATTAGGGTAGATTTGATCATTGTGAGTGACCACAAATAGTATTTATATATCTGTAAATAATTTGAAAAGTAAACGACCGTCGCTGGGTGATTTTTCGTCTTGTTTCGCTTCCTGCATTATATTGTTCATGCAACTTCCCCAGCAGACAAATAGCGTGGTCGCATGGACATACTTCTCACATGTTTTGAAATCTACATAATGATCTCTATACTGTTGAAGCTCAGGGCAGTACGACTGTACTACGACTAATGACACGTCACGAGATGTGATATTACTCACCGTATAACCCATTCAAGATATGTCTATGCCTTCTTGACCCCACCTCCTTTTCTATTAGAGTTTAAAGGTTACATTCTTAACTTGTTGATCGATACCACACAAAGTCAGCTGTCATTAAACACCGTCATGGGCGAAACTCAGCTGAAAATTCAAATGCAAATTCGAAGCTCTATGCGAAAAACGTTTGCGAGTGTTGCCTAAAAGGGTTGGTCAGCATCAAGATTTTTCTCCCATAAGCTGGAGATGACTTAGGGCGGTGAGCTTTGAAGGAAGTCAAGCAGGCGGGCAGCGAGTAGATTTGGTTGTTAGCGGGCAAACTCTAGAACCGGGTTACCGTTTCTGGGACATCGTTTTGACGAATATTTGAGTTTTACTTATGAAGCGGAGTAGCATTCCTATAGTGAGAGAGTAAAATAAGGGGTTGGAATTCGAAAATGCTGCATGAAGTGGGCCTTTGTGACCGGGTGTTGAATAGCGCGTATAGGTTTTCTGAAGGGGAGTTTGAAGAATTCGAAGAAAAAAACTATTTATGGGATGGGATACTTTGCAGATCGTACTAGAAGACCACTGTTGCGAAAAGCTTTTCCTTTCCGTTTCAAATGTTTACTTTGTTCAAAATACGCAGAGATCACAAATTTTTCATGTGAATTTCCTCTGCAAGATTTCTCAAATTCAGCTAACCGAATGCCCCTATAAATGGCTTTTATGATCCGTGCATTGTCTCCACCTCCATTCTGCCTATGAGTTTATAATTTTCAGTACCCGATAAAGCATGGCTTTATTGGTCAATAGTACATTAAACCCAAACTTCTGGTATTGGCGTGCCACAAACACGGCGATAGTGCATATGTTTTTCACAAGTCGGTCGGTTAGCGTAAAGCTCCCTGGGAATGAGAAAGGTTTGATTCTGCATATTTCTTTTTATCCCAACTTCTCTTTTTTGTTCTATCCAGCCCAAAACAAAATCACCAATTCACAGAGAGGAATCAGTGATAGTTTAATCACAGTGGAGATCGAGTCACCGTACGTTCCGAACCTGACCTTGATTGACTTGCCGGGCATTGCAAGAGTAGCGCTTGACGGCCAACCGGACAACATTGCCGACAAGGTGAGGGCATGATGTTTATTCCAACTGACAGACGGGTACCATATGTACACACACATACCTCTCCCTTCCCCCTGTTCCCCTACCTATACGTACTTGTCTGCCTGCCTGCACACACATACACCCATGCATGAATGCATGCATACGTACGTACATACATAGATACATACATAGATACATACATAGATACATACATACATACATAGATACATACATACATACATACATACATACATACATACATACATACATACATACATACATACATACATACATACATACATGTCTGTATAAGTCTATCTACATGTATGCTTATCTGACAATCTGTCTACACACCTAGCTATCTACCAGTCTGTACCTATCTGTTTGTCTTTCTGTTTACTTTTCTCCATCCCATCTACCCACCGTTCTTTCCTTTACGGTCTGTCAAATCATTAGCAAGGTCACTTCTGAAATGAATGATTAAATTTTATTCCTTCGTTGCAGATTAAGACTCTGTTAAAGAAGTTCATCGCCAAAGAGGAAACCATCATTCTGTGTGTCATCCCCTGCAATGTTGACATCGCTACCACTGAAGCCCTGAAAATGGCACAAGAGGTTGACCCATCGGGTTCAAGGACCTTAGGTATATATACTTCCTTATGTACATTGGTGTACTTCTCCTTTGAGAGTTTCATAGTGTGCGACCTCTGACCTTCCTGTGAGGAGCAGAACTGTGTCGTTACAGGACTTCCTTGATGCAAAATGCCGCGCGAGAACATTTTTTTCAAGCTCTCAGATTTTCACAAAACTTTTCAGGTTTGTTTCTCGTTTTGACTAATTTCGGAGTCTGTGATGCAGGTTCTGCAGGTTTCACTGTCTTCTTTTCTTTAAAAAATCAGAAATGATGGTTTTTGGTTTTTTGTTTTGTTTATTTGTTTTTTCCCCTACCACGATTAACGGTTATTTTGAATTCCAAACACCCATAAATCTTATGTAATTGGTTTCACCAATCCTAAACTTTACATCAGTGAAGTCTATACCACGAAAGGGAACAGTTTAAAAATTTTCCTAATTTCCTTTACTTCCCATTATATGAGGAAAATATTAATATTTCCAGTTTCGAAGGTACTTACTACCTTAATTTCAGTGTCAATTTACCTGTTCTGGGACAAAACGAAAATTAAGTACCTCGATTATGACACCCCGGGCCCCTACCCGGCCTACGCAGTAAACTGAGGTCAGAAAGTGCACCGGGTGTTCCAGAAGGGATTTTTCTCTCAAATTTGGGCCATGAGATATTTTTTGTAAGTCGACGCCGACGGGTAAGCAAAACAGCCACGCAATAGTATTCAGGCAACAGATCATAGCTGTTCACAATCCTGCAAGGCAAAAATTTGGTTTTTTTATGCAGCCAGTGTACTACGTGCTGTGGTAGTGAAATGTCGTTCATAGCAGCAACGTTTTTAATTCCCGGAGCCGAGCCGCCGAATGCATCGTGTGTTTTCGGGAGAGTTCTTAACATGGCAGAAAGTCAAGCCCTGATTGTTGTTCCAAAATATTTACGTGTCAACATTCAAAAGAATTGAATTAAGAAACAAATCGCCGTGTGCTGCCTATGTTTAAACGATAACGTAAAATATCAGAACGAGATGAAAGATGTTCATATCCTCCACCACACCCGGCCTCTCTCAAGATATCAATGGTCTATTCGAGAAACAAGCCCCTAGATCAGTAATAATGTACTTTTTTTATTCGGCCACAGGTGTCTTGACAAAACCAGACCTGGTAGATTTGGGCACAGAACCTAATGTTGTAAAAATCGCTCAAAATAAAGTGATCCCACTGAAGAAAGGATACACAGTGATCAAGTGCCGCGGACAAAAGAACGTCGAATCAAAACAACCCTTGGACGAGGCTATGGACGAGGAGGACAGGTTTTTCAAAGAGCACAGGATATACAAGTATGTATGTCATAGCTGACATGAACATGACATGACATGAATTTCATTTTTATTTCTTTATTATTTATTTATTTATTTATTTATTTATTTATTTATTTATTATTTTCATTGGCTTGTTTGTTGATATTTTCATAACAACAAAATAGTCAAATTTTACTGATGTGTTTATGAGGATATAAATGACACCAATGATACGAATAATTGTCAAGAATTGTTTATCTCAGATTACGGTTTTCTTTGAGATACATTGATAATAACTAAGAAATTGTTTTTTGATTTTTTTTCTCAGCGTTCTGTATCATGAAAGGTGTGCCGGGACAAGAGTTCTTGCCAACAAGTTGACCTCCGAACTTGTGGAACAGATCAGGGTAAGTAATTCATATTCACCAACTGACGGATAGATAAACATCCCATCCGAACATGAGGAATTACTTCGTGTTTCACAGTTTTCAATCTGTTACCGTTGGACAAAATAACAATTCTTCAGTGAGATCTCTGCGCACATCTGCTCACGATTTTTGAAAAAGTCAGTTGAGTATCACTTTCGGACATCCTGATCGTCACACTCTCACATCCTATCTATGTATTACAAATCAAAAATAACAAACGTAAAACTGTAAAACACTATGTTTTCAAGTTTTCTTCATGCTCAAACTCTTGTCTGGACCTAAAATTAAAAAAAAACTATCTTTTATTTGTACTTCAAGAAATCAGTACCTCAGTTACAACGTGGAATAAAAGACAAGCTTGAGGAGACAAAACAAGAACTGGTTGCACTCGGCGACACAGTGCCAATTGACACAGTGGAAAGAGTTGATCTTCTAGTCAGAGTAAGTTTTCTTTATGTTTTCATAGCTTCTCTATGTTATTATATATGAACTTGTTATCCAGCGTTGACCTACGCCCTCTAAGGTTACTCGTACTCGTGTAAACTTTGAACTATTCCTAAAAAATGATGAATAAAAATCAGAAATCACTATGAAAAGTACTACATGGATGTTTGAAATTCAAAATGGCCGCTACACTCTGTGCTGAATCTGCGGGAAACTTCGCCTGCTCCACAAGCAGTAAACCATAAAAGAATTGTAAGAAATGTTGGATTCGATTCGATGTATCTTTCTAAGAGGTTCATTCTAATTTAAAGATTGACTAGGAATGCTGGTATTTGGTTCTTTCCCATGTGATGTAGATTCTAGGGAGATTCCCTGAAGACTTCCAAAACGCTGCCGACGGTGTGTACAAGAATGCCACGTGGGACAGAAGCCTACGGCTGCAGAGCATTGTCAAAAGACTGTACGAGAAATTCGCCGATGAACTGGAAGCACTCCAACCCAGTGAGTAATAGTAGTTTTGTCTGAAATCACTTCCAACTTTCACAGTAACAGTCGGTCTGGAAACCGAAAAATGCATCATCGTTCTTGTAACTCAGCTGTACCGAGACTTCGCTGTATGAAACCACGCGCAAAACTAAGGGATAGACCATTAGATCTTTGGGAGGGGTGGCCTGACTGAAGATTTGCAAATTGTATTTTCGAGTTCCAAACTTTGACGGTTTTTGTTTTGCATGTATAAGTTTGTTTCTTTGTTTTCTTTTGGCAGACCTCCTTTAATACTTTTTTCAAGCGACAGCATGGATGTAAATCATTTTGCAACGTTTGTTCTCTAGACTTTTTGGTCATTTGACCACCCGTCCTCAATATCTAATGTTGGACCAGCAAAGTCAAAAGAGGGAAGATCGTTTTACCGACGCGTGTACCGACGTGAGGCACCTACAGCAAAAGAACTACAAAGAATATCGTCCTGACATCATTAGATTAGCTCAAAGTAGAAAATGATATCAACTTTTTCATTAAAAGTGGTCGTTACAAAGAGAAAGATTTCAAACATCATATTACGCCCTCACGCAGATTGAGAAATTCGGGAAAAAAATGGTGACTCGTCTTGTATTTCTAAATCTTTCGGCAGAGCCAATGACGGTCACCAGAACTAGGAGAAATCTGACCCCAAAAGCAAGAAGCTCGACATCAACAGTAAAGAAAAAAGTACAGTTGACGAAACCTGAGCCGAAAGCCGCGGTCCAAAACCCACCAAAATCCCGCGCTGAGCAAACACCGCAAAAAGAAATCGGCCAGCCAAAACGTAACACAGATCAATTTCAGCGTAAAACTGATGACGTTCCTCGCAAAGTAGATCACGTTAGGCGTAGTGCCGGTCAACTCGAGCGTAAGATACCTGAAACTTCGACTCTAACTGCGCCTCCCCCGGGTAAAGTCCCATCGACAACAACGAGTCCGAGCAGACAGGCCCCGATCCAAGACACACGGACAGAATCGGAGAGGCATGTCCATCCGTCAGCTAGTTTGCCGCCGGGGCCTGTTCCACGTCTTGCCGAGAAATCACTCGGCAATATCAGTCAAACAGATTCAGTAGCCTTACCTCGGCAGGTAAATTCTCGAGGAGCCACTTTACCAGTTGCTCCAGTCAGTCTGAACAAAATCTCTCAGTCTACGCCCTCCGTCGAGTCAAAGACTGGTCGATCGGCCACTCTGCCAATCCCAGTACAAAAACAGCCCTTGTCTCCGTCCAATGACTGGGATTTTATGGACGATGACGAGTGGGGAAGTGTGAAAGATATACCGTCTTACACGGCGGTAAAAATACAAAAACAGTCTCCTAAATTCTTTGGTGCCTTCAAGAAGAAACAGAAGACGTCTAAGTCTAAACGCAACACTGACCTGCCGCGTAGAGACTCGCCCGATGGTCGGGAAGCCTTACGGAAAGTTGAAACAAATTTGGCACCCCCTGTGGGTAGTCTGAGAAAACAGTCCGACTCTCTGGAGCACGTAAGAGGTCGCGAATCGGCTCTAATTGAGCCGAAGGTGAAATCGCTAACAGATTTCGATTCATTGCATGATTGGAAAGTTAAAGAACAAATTCAAAAAAGCCGAAACTATCAAGACAGCGTCAGTTCCGATAGCGAATATTACTCGCCAACCGAAACCGAAACCGAGAAATCACCAATCGAGCTGGAATTTGAAAAAGACCAATTTCATGACGCGATGGAAAAAACAGCCACAATCGTTGCTGCTCCTATTCAATCGACGGCTCATTCGCGCCCTCTGGAGTTATTAGACGAAAAACATCTCGCAGCCACTCCAGTGACTGCTGATGACATCGATAAAGAAAGTGTGAACGATGAAAGTAACATCACGACAGCGTCCACGTCTGACGATGTTGCCATCATTTCTACGACGCCTTTGGACGATGTTGACGGGGTTGAAGGAACCTTAGGTGACCTTCAATATACAGAAGGTATCTGAAATAGATATTGAAATTTTGAACACGGTTTTTGGGAAACTTCACTCACGTATGACAGCGTGTATGCCCCGTAACGACATAAGAACGCACGCTATCACAGATCTATTCAGAAACATAGGCCTACGTTATCAAGGATTTTCTACATCTCCATGTAAATTTACCGGTCAGTTTTCAAAAAACAATGGGTGAAAAAGTGTTCAATATCACTGAAATAATAAGTTTCTTTCAATTGGCGTTCCATAGTTTAACCTCGGTCTCACTATAGGCGATAAGGACGGTAATGAAATGCTGTAACTTGCAGCGAAGTTGCATCTAGCATGCCCTGTTATGTCACTAATCTCACTTTTCCTTGCAGTAATATTTTGAAAGTTTGTCTTGTTTTCAGCCCGGATTAGTGATGCCGCTTCTTCTGATCCGTTACCAGGCGACAATTACCTGCCAGAAATAAAGGAGGAAATACGCGAACAGAGGGGCTTGGAACTGCCACCTTTCGTCAAAGATAGAATCATTTGCGAGAATCTCATCCGAAAAATTATCAAGGAATTCATCCCTCCGGCGGAGAGATTGCTACAAGCTGTGAATTTTGAAGTCGAAAGAATCGGTCAGAAGCTGGTTATGGACACTTATCAGCAGTTTCCAAGGTTACAGACTACTGTGATGGTAAGTTTGATATGTTTTTCCCATTCACAGGGTAGATATTTTAATTCAGCTGAGTTTAACACTTTTTGGTGCTGTCGCACAGTGATAAAGTTTTGTATGACTTATGGTGACCAGACGGCATTGTCAGACAGTAGCAAGTCAAGTAGCAGTCTCCGCCGTAGGTGGCGCTCGCTGCATCGGCCATGGAACTACTGGACTGACCACATATCAGATTGTTGATTTGTCACATGATTATTTTAAAGTTATTGAATGATGCTTTAACCTTAGCTACTGAATAAAGGTATTTTTAATGTTTTGCGCTCATTGAGGATATCTCAAAATTTATTGCTTGTTTATTTAATCAAATCCAAGTATCAGATAATTTTTGACAATAAAGTTAAGCATAAAAGTGTTGAATAGGGCAAAGTACACGTGAGAACTACCGAACCGATTATCGTCGGTGATTGATAACTGAATAAATTATCACAAAACTGAACTTATTTCTTACTTTCAAAACGCATTTGAAAACGAAATCAATATTCTTGTCCCCACCCCCTCAGAGCAAATTCTGCGACTTACAACAGCAAGCTGTCCACTTCACCAAGGAAGCCATTGATATCAAGTTCAAGATGGAGGACATGATCCAAACCCAGGACAGAGTATACAGAGATGTGGAGAAGATGATGTTGCAGTCGCCCCCTAGCGGTGCATCGTCCTCTTCCAGTGACCCGCCCGGTGGTGGCAGCAGCAGCGGGAACACAGTCGACGGTGGTGACGACGAAAGGCCATATACCTACGACGAAGAGAGTGAATCAAGGAAGGTGTTGAGGGCGTTACAAGTGTATCTGAAGGTATGTCTCTGCTAAGACATGACACCAAGGCAAAGCGCTGATATATTTACCTTTGGTATAAGTGTCCTCCCGAGGAATATCTGTTTAAATATAAATGGCTACACAGCCCAGGCTTTATGCAGAGCTTGTCAATTCAGCTCGGGAAAATGAGAGAGAGAGAGAGAGAGAGAGAGAGAGAGAGAGAGAGAGAGAGAGAGAGAGAGAGAGAGAGAGAGAGAGAGAGAGAGAGAGAGAGCTATCAGCAGGAAGAGAATTAAAGGCGGGCCCGGAGGCTTTCAGAATAAAGCATAACCTGATTTTAGCATTAAATATTTGGATACATTATTTAGGAAACTGACTAATTTCTGAAGTCATGAGTCATTGTATTAAAACACTACAATTGACGTGTTACAGGTCGCCACCAATCGTTTGATGGACGACATTCCCATGACGATCACCTACTATCTTCTGCAAGAACTTGCCAAGGAGATCAAGACAGAGATGGCCAAACTCATGATCGAGAAGAACTTCGACGATTTCCTGAGAGAGGACCCGGCAATCGAGGAAAGACGTCTTGCATTGGAAAACAAGAGAGAGCGTCTAGATAGGGCGAACAAGGAACTGGCATTGTTCACATTGTAAAATCATACTTGGCTGATTATACAAAGCGCGACTCCTCAGTTTTTATGTTATATAATTTATGCGATCGTTTGATCGATATCATCATCGGGTAATTAATATATAATCAAAATAAAAAGAGACAAGCCATGGATATACACATCCCTTAGCGTGACCAGAGCGTAACTTTCTTACTCACCATACATGATAAATGATATTTTCACGCCAGGAGAAAACGAGTCGAGGCTGCACGCACTTACTTGAAAATGCATCGTCAAAATCAGAGCCGTGTACCGGAGATGACTTCACGGCCAGTATAATAGTTAAGAATGTATGTTCGATTTTTCAAAGACGCTTTGTATCTACACTACCCAAGGCTATATAAACCACTTGTTTCCAAGTAAACTTATAGTGTACACTTGCACTCGGAAATTACAGACAGAAATTATCATTATTTAGCCGTAAGGGTAGGACGAGACTACCTCCATGGTGTAGCAAAATGAATGGAAAATACCGTTATTTTTTAGTAATGTAATTTACTGTCCTACGCATCTCCCAATACAGCAGCGAAGGCTATAAAACTTCAATCGGTTACACATTGCTTCAACCACACAGCCTATTGGAGTACGTTAATGAATTCCACATTTTGGATTATTATTTTATTTTTGCGAATAGTCAGGGAAATAGTAGACTTTCAATCGCACTGTATCAACACTTCTTACGTTTATTACAGAATGTTTTGAATATCACCTAAATGATTTTTTTAATATTTGCTGATTTAATTATTCAACTACGTGTACAAATAAATGATATTCTGTGATCTCTGGGTATTTACTACGATTGGAACTAATTTGAGAGAATATGATCGTCATAAGCTTATTGTTCAAATTTCTCAAAAATGTTAGATGCCCTATATCTGAAAGTTGCAATATTTCAAATTGCTCATAAAAACAAGTGTATAACTTAAAAAGAAAAGCAGATGAGCTTACATTTGCAGATTAAACCGACATTACTTCACTATCCAATTATCCCAAATTAGTTCAAACCGTGTTTTCTGAATTTCCTCGGTCAGTACTGCCAATTTGTGTGACTTTGTGTCGGTTCAAAATGCAATAAAACCGTGATTGAATTAATCATTTGCCGCTCTTCCCTAGAGGTACAAAAGCTGAATTTTTTGACAGTATTGTAAGTGAACACGTGTACATTTACTTAAATCTTTCCTTCTTTTCGAAGCATGTTGAAATGCTATGTATAAGCTCCGCATACACAGTGGATTGTTCAACGTGAAATGGTATTGCTAACAAATCAAACAAAACACGGGTACTCTAAACGAATTCTAGTGAAGTGCCAGCTATAAGGTTCAATTGTCAATAACAGAACTGGACTCTATTCATATGCATGGTGTCGTGGCAAGTTCAAAGGGAGCATCAATGATTGGCATAAATAAAGACAAGTGCGAATTCCCGTACATGCTATGACTCGTATCATCTTGTCAATAATAACAGCGCACACTTTACGGCTACGTACAACATATGGATCTACTTGCGATGTGAGAAGCTTAATATAGTGTCTGCCCTCTCATGATAATTTTGCTATGAAATTAGCCGCGTTACCTTAACCCGTATAATCAATAGAGCAGAAGATGAACATGGACGACGTTATCTGCACGATTAATTTTGCAAAATCCTCATTTTTAATAAAAAGCCTTCTCTTGTGCATTGGATCCGATTTCGCACATAACCACAAAGGCACTGAATGTTCTCGTGTAGCAATCGCTAAAATAACCCTCACCTTCCAAACCTATTTCGTACTAAGCCAGTGTAAGCGGCTTGAAGGAAAGAACACATTTACATTAGACATTCATAGAAATATTAATGCAATTTATTTCTTTTTACGTAAAACAAAGTTACACATCATATATTCAATTTTGGCAAACATATTACTCCATATGCACTATGGTTATGTGGAAAATATTTCAAGCCACGAATTTTAGATGATGATGATGTCTTGTTTGTATATCAACATTCTGCACTTCTGAAAGAATTCCTGTGTCTAAATTGCGCTGAGAACGGTAGATTGTTATCCCACTGTTGCCGTGATTTGTGTCTGCAACCCGGTACCTGTGTAGAGGTAAAATTATCCTAGCCTTTTCTCTGAAGGTAGCTACCAAGTATATAACACTGGCACCCGGGATTTCTTTCTGCCAAAAGGCAAGTCCTTAAGCTTGCCACCATCAAAATGGCGCGACTTTGTCTTGCATAGGTAATTGCGTCTACCGACTTTCGTCATGTTGCGTGATCACTGAGCCAGTCGCTCATTTTGATCGTGCCCAGGTTGTAAATGTGAATGGGTATAGGTGTTTTTGCTCAAGGGTAGAAAAAGTATTTCGTGTTATGGTCGTCACAACAAATTGAATTTCGTATCGACAGATTAAGGTTAAAAGTTTTATTTTCAGTGCCGTGAAGAACCGGCCCTACATTAAAACTGTTTTAACATCACCTCCATCATGGAGAGACGGATTAAAAGACCTCTAACCCTACGATAAATATAAAATTAAGATTACAACAGTAATCGAATTCATGGTTCGATGATACATTCTGATCATGTTTTTCCTCTACTCGCAAGCGTTATGTCGTTAACTTTTGCGCAAAGGCTTCCTAAAAGCAGAATACTCTTCGAAAGTGAATTACTTTAAATTTTCTTCAAGCTTTCCCCAAGGAAACTTTTAACCATTCTTTCAACATCAGCGGCCACCTTGCAAATTTTGCGGCAAGAGAAACAAATTCCCTTGAATTTACCCATAATGGGAATTCAAAATGGCCACCAACCCTGCGATAACTCTTTGGGGAAAATAAAATTTTCGATTTCCACAAAAATAAGACTTTGTTCTCTCCTAGGGCTTCAAAACGAGTCCACACGAGTCTTAAATCAGAAAAGTATGATAAAAATGTTGAGAAATCGAATGTCTGTCCCCGGAAGTGCATTCTACCATAACAACACAGTCTGTATATCAGTCCTGTCCGATGTTTAGGGCTAATTACCCTCTAGCTGTATTTCATCAAACTTTCGTAAGAAAATTAGATGAAGACGATGTACTTATTTTCTATCTCATGAAAATAACATCAAAAGTTTCAGCTGTTGTGCCTTTAAAATGATTTTACAAAGTTCCTTCCCTTTTCTGGCGAAATGATGAAGTACAAAATTTATAAAAAGTCGTGATATTGCCTCAGGATAATCGTTGGGTGCCTTTGGGCGTTTCGGCACGAACGACAGCAAACTTTCCAGGCAGACGCAGTGATGAACCTCGCTTTGGAACTCGTCTGACGGACGCGAACTGCCCGGCTTTGCCCTTACGTCGACTGGAAAACCGACGTCGGAGAGAGCGCCCTCTAACGTAGAGGGATCTGTAAACGTGAACGTTTTTCCACTGTCGTGTTTTGTAATATGCGGTGACTTGACCTAATTGTCTCAAACTGTTCATGATGGCAGTTGACGCTAACGATATACACATTGACATCAATGCGAGGCCCAGGAGGGCATATGCAATTGAAAGAGTCAATATCGCCCCCTTATTTTCCGGTATGACGTCACCGAAGCCGACAGTGCTCAGCGAAATAAAGCAGAAGTAAAAAGACTCAAAGAAGCTCCAATCTTCGAAGAGACAGAATAAAAGGCCACCTACGCAGAGATACAGTAAAAGTATAAAAAACGCGAGCCAAATGGGAAACTTAAATGTCGCTATTTCGCTCTCTTTCACACCGAATCTGGAGGTAGCATCATTGGCGACGATGACGTCTGGTTTCGTACCACGTGACATTGTCATATTCCGTCGGTTCTGCGCAACAGGTTCAGGTACGAAGATGACATTGGACATGTCACTGGCAGACGTCCTGCTGCTGTCAGATTGTACGCTTTCCTGGGAAGTGGTGATGACGCTCTTGTTGAATACTTCCAAATACTGTCCACTGGCTCGTCTGGAATCGCTAAGGTTCTCGTTGATTGTCGAATCACTACCATTGCTCATCTCGGGGCGTTGAAAATCACGTTTTGTGCTTTCGGGCGCTTTGATCTTCAGCTCGCCGACTTCAGTCGGATCATCCCGAAGATCAGGTTCGCTTCGACTGTAGTCGACGTTGAATGACGATCTCATCAGTCGGTCCCAAGTCCGGGTTGGAACCCCTCTCGTCGGAAGTGCATCCACCCTGTCCCCGATAGCCGAAGCTGGGGCGGCGTCCCGTGATGGCACGTCGTTCCCCGGAGAATCTACCGTAACTTCTGATAACGCCGTTAATTTTGAATTTTCACTTTGTTTGTCTTTTGCCGCCGATGATTTGGTGCCCAAATCTTCCACTGTTATCGTCGGCATGCCTGCGGTGGCCTTTTCTTTCTTCTTTTCGTTTTTCTCGTTCCGTCTTTTGATGGTTAAAATTGCTCCAACTTTACCCCACCTGGCCAAAAGAGCACCTGATAGAGACAAACAAACAAACAAATCCACGTGATTAATTAGGCCTAAAACAAAAACATGATCGTTAGCATACTTGTCAAAATATGTCGTTGAATTCAATCCGTCACAAATCCATTCTTTCATCTGTCTGTACGTCCATTCATTCGTTCGTTCGTTCGTTCGTTCGTTCATTCATTCATTATACATCAATTACATTCATCCATCAATCAATTTATTAATTCTTAGCGCAAGCTAACGTGTGAGTAATTACTATATTGGAACAACTGAGGGAAATGGGCTATTTTCCCAATATTGTATTCCCCGGACAACTGCAATCGTTAAACTGCAATCGTTTACTCGGGCGGGGACCCTTCCTTGCTCCGTCCTAATTCACCGGTAACAGTCATCGTGATTGGTTTGCACGATTTACGACCCTGTTACGAATCCTGCTGTCGACGGGTAGACTATACTAGGTCGACCTAACAAGGCCTTGCGGAACGGACGATGACTTCGTTCTAACTTGCCAAACATAGATATGAGAAATAATATCCAGAATTCCTAATATGACCCAAATTTCAAAAATGTGTGTCCTTGTGGATGGTTTCTGAAAATGTGGCTCTATGTCGGCAGCGGGAGTCTGTCGCTGACCAAACTAGAGGGCAAAATTTCCTCCATTTTGCATCACTATTGAAGTGTTGATAATGTTACAGTCGTTAGGTCTGAAAAGGGTAGAACGACCATGCTACTAGTAACTTTTACTTGGTCTGTAGATGCTGCAGCTGGGTAGTTGACAGAAGCAAATATTATCATAGACAGTTTATGATACTCTGTGACAGAAGCGAATATATTAAGACACAACCTGTACATAAAATATAAATAATATTTAGAACAAAAATAGTTTATTCTATTTGGCAAATGTAAGCTATGGGTTCATTTTATGATATAAACCAATGACATGGATTTCTGTTATTTCGCATAGCTCCATATGAAGGAATCTTTTGTCAAATCCTTACCAATATCAGTAAGCACCAATAGCGTTAAAGGTACGCCCATAACTGCATAGAAGACACATACTATCCGACCAAGGGTAGTCACGGGAGCAGTATTTCCATAACCTAGGTTTTAAAAAGTAGACAGAGCAATTCGTTAGAGTGAAAACAGGATTGCTTTCGGTCACCCAGACTGCACTTCGGGTTCTATGATTCCGTCCAGGGAGCGGAAGCGTGAGCATGTTGGGTATTAATAAGGACCACGTTAAGGGCATGATTTTTATTTTTTGATTTGATAAACCAAAGGTGCCAAGTCTTTGAATAAACTTTCCTCGTGAGTGAAACATGACCGGAGTACGGCAAGGTCACTTAGTTTGAATGATCACGTGACTGGTACTGGTACGTGGAAGTCAACGAGAATCAGAAAAAAATTCGAGAAATAATATAAATTGGCGGCATTTATTTGGTTCACGTACTATTTTGACATAATAATATGTGAATGTGGGTAGTCGTTTCGACAGCTTATATAGGCTTAGATCTACCACAATTCCAATATCCACATTCAGATGTAAGTAACCTTATGCTTTGGGATGTTTTGGGATGATTCATGAGCGTGAGTTTTGAAGGACACTTTTCAAATAGATAACGTGGTTCCTAGACTGTATACGCAAGCGGTACAGCTGAGTGAATGTCCAGAACTCAACATTGTAATCTTGGAGACATAAATTACACTGGTTTTGTTTGTTATGATTCTGTACTTTAGCCTCGAGAAAGGACGCTGAATTTAAGCATTCCCGATTCGCGAAAATAAACAATCTCCGTCTGGCTTTACCGAAAGCACCGAAATTACAGCTTGGGTTCATGCAAGTACCTTCCGAAGTTTAGAGCAAAGCCTGACGCAAACAGATTAATAATAGTGGCCCCATTTGGGAAAGGAAGCGTTCTCTTTATAAATGAACATGTTTGAACAAAATATGAAACTGAGATAAAACATTCGGCTGGGCAGTATAAAATGACCATTGGTTCGTTCCCAGAGTTAAGTACGCACCTATCGTTGTTATGGTCGCCGACGAAAAGAAGAGAGCACCAATAAACGACCAGTGAACCTCGCCCTCTATCGGGAACGCGAGGTTGTCGGACACAATGTTTTCCCACTTTGACAGGAGCGTCTTTATCGAGCGGAAACCATCTGTCTTATTTTCCAGCGTGGATACATTCCAGAGTCTTTCAACAAGGAGTTCGCGTTCCAGGATTAAACGGCGCCTTTCGTCCATTTCGTTAGGCGCTTCGAGTGCCTTGAAGATGAAGGCCCCGAGCGTCACGTACGCGAGGAAGAGCAGTATCAACCCGACGTGGGACGAGATCACGTGAATCCATCGGCGTGGGTGACACTTAAGTTTCAAATTGGCTGTCGCAAGGTTGATAGTTTCCCTCGTAGTCGACGTCTGTCGCTCAATGTCCACTTTGACCCCGTTCGAAGTGTAAGGCGTAGTATCTTCAGTGTTAACCTTGGTAAAAGTCGACATGTTGTACCGCTGAGCTGCTTCAATAAAGCTTCAAAACTTACTTTCTCTCAGTACTCATCTGCATTGTAAAGGAAAAAAAATTCAGTCAGTCTTACAAAGTAAGCAAGCTTAAATATCAAGGTTTACATAAATGAATGAAGATGAGGTAACTTGAATTGAAGATCCACTACGGAAATACCCGTGCTGACCGTGAATAACCGTTCGAGATACTCCAAGCTACATCGATCTGAAAGAACATCAATTTGTTTTTCAGACAATAAGGAGATTACATAGCTGTGGCTGTCTTACATTTTCAATCGTAACTGTATCACAATATATTAATTTGATACCGGATTTATTTGATAATACCACATGCCTTAGAGTGCATGGATAATACAAGGAATAACTGTACATTCGAATCATTATTTTGATGATTTACCGCACGATGATGTATTTTAATATCAGCCCCTGGGAGTTTCTCACACGCTAAATCAGATATTTATCGAAAATGCGAGTAATTTGTGTAAGAATACTCTTCTTAAGTTTAAACCCAACAATTTCCGCCGACGATACTGCTCGGTGCCTTTCAGAAGACCCGTTTTCTTTCATCTCGAGATAAAACACGAACAAGCTTTTGCTATGGCAACGCGACACGTGATCAAGAGATTAGCCGTTTCCTCGAGGCTTTCGGGGAATAGCGCGGTGAGTGGGTGGTTTGACCGCCGTACTGCGTAATATGTGAAGGCGAAACTGGAATTTCTGGAATGGATTGTAGTGTTCCAAATTATACTGAAAGATTTGTCCATGGGGTGGCATTCTATAACCGCTGAGTGGGGAATCCTTAGTGTCTTGTTTGACCTCAATGTTTGCAATGTAAGATGTTTTGGCTATCCAGCCTTCTCCTTCTCGATTAAAGATTACAGCGAGTTTTAATCGATATACGTGGCGTCCTTGATACAAGGTAAAAGGAAAATGTCGATTTGTGTGAAAAGTAATAATCCCTCTTCCCGGTGTTGAAGCTTGTCCATGCCACAGTGTGCGCAAGCTCACTGCTGGCGCTTTTTCTAGAAACATGGACCTCTTTATCCATGAATACAACTGGGCGAAGGCAAAAGCGGAGAAAGAGATAGTTTTCTAGTGTTCCATTCAGCGCATGGCCGTGTCAGCGAACGAAGGGGGCTTTGGTATTGTGGTGTTCAAAGAATGAGAGTTGACCGTACAGATTACTAGTAATAACAGAACCAGAATGCTTGTCAAGCAATTTTTGCTCTGCTACGGTATTTTGAGCGATGGCATCGTTTTCCTACGAATGACGTCAACAGAGTATACATTCGCAAGGGTGCATAGATACGATGTGTGACTAACTTGAAGATATTTCTATTCACGACCGCATCGAAGGGATTAACAGATGCCCAGCTGAGCACGCACTATACCAGAACGTGACGCTCAAAATCGGGCTAGAGAGGGCACAAAAACCGCGCGCTCAATATCGTCTGATTTCTTCAGATCTGAGAATGCTGGGAGCGGTTACAATAGGATTGTACAGTTAGCGCGGTAAGAATAGCATGTTCAGAAACCTGAAAGTAGTTCAAATCCAGCAAGAGCTAAGAAGTGTCCATGTTTCAGCAGATATTTAATAGGTCTTCCATTTTTCTCACGCTACCAACTGTAAATGCGGTATCTTGACTTGTTTCAGTCAATAAACGTTGATAGAAAGTCCCGTAAAGAAAGTTTATGAGCTTCATGGTTTAACGTATTTGAATTACTAGTTCCGATAACGATACGCAGAACAAATCCAGATTTCTTATCTTGGCTGATGTAGTAGAGTTGTCTAGCTCTTCAGTGTCATTTTTGTCTCAGACTCAGATAGGTCTGGTCTATCTTGATTTATTTACATTATAGGATGTCAAGCTCGACAAACCCGTATTCTTGATTTCACTTCCAACCGCAGAACAACGACTGACACATATAAATAATTGACGCGCGTTTAAATGTTTTATTTCTATCCAGTGAACTTCAATCCGGGTCGGGTGAACCGGTCGTCAGACGCGCTTGCGATCTTGTGTTTCGCCCATTCATACAGTCACGCTACCTTCGTGCCCAACATCAACATTTGATGGTTGTGCATTTGTCGTCTTCCTTGTACGAAATAGCTTTATTTCGCCTCTCTCATATTACAGCTGTATACAATATGCGTTACTTTTTCAATGATCTGGAACCTCGCTGTGCGTATTTAAAGTTCAGCGAACCCAAACTACGCATGACGTTAACGCGTAACGCGCGCCTAAAGAGGCCGTGGGTAATTAAAACTGCGCATGGCAAAGGAACTCAGTGCTTTTGGGGAAGAAAAATATCGCACTTTTTCGATTACCGTGGGCAATTTCGCACCAGCGTTACGCGATGAACACAGTTTATTTGCATGATATTCTGCGATCGTTCGGCTTTTCAACGCTTTAAACTGTTCGTTGTTCAAACATCTCTAGGCCCTTATCATTTTAAATTTCAAACAATCTATTTCAACAATTTATCGTCTTTTGATGAAGTTTAAATCACAATATAGGACGTTTAGCAAACATTTTATCAATTTCATCCTCAGCCAACAAAGTTTAGCATACACTTGTATAGCCTAAATGCATTTTACATGAATTTTTATAAGCAACTGCAATTCTTTTATTTCTTTGCATTATAACTCGTGTTGGTCGGATACTCATCGAAAGTTATCCAAAGTTGATCTAGACCTGGCAAAATAATTAGAAGGTACGGAATGTTTAGATAACAGTGTTTGTTTTGACATACATTTGAAGAAGATATTGTATGAGAAAATTTGCCTACTGCAACCCGGATGCGTATCGTAACAACAACTTGCTGGTTAGAATGTGCAAAAGAAAAAAAAACTAAGTGTAAAGTTTGATACCACTGAATGTAGTTTAAAACCGGGTAAGATAAATCACGGTCGTATAGTGGAGGCAGGAAGAAAGAAATAAACAAGAAAGAAATAAACAAAGGTTGACACCAGACCTACATCATTCACGGGCTATCACTTTCGCACGTAGTCAATGATTTGAAGGATGCATGTTTTGTTGGATTTAATTTCAAAATGTTGCTCGATCTTTCTGAGTTGACTTTCACGGGCGAAATTAGTCGAATTTCTAAATGTAACTCCGCTATTCGTGCTGCGCAGCCTTGTTTGGGGTCTCAAGTTGCCAAGCACATGGAGTTCTTTGTCACCAAGCCCTGAGTGAAGTAAATGAAGTGTGCCATCTTCAAAAGAAACAAATTATAAATGCAGAATTTTTCTGATGAAAATCTTATGGTATTCTGAGGGAAAGTAAGAAGAACTGCCACTGAAAAGTGACTAAAATATGCAAACGTGGCACGCGAGCGGACAAAGTTGTTGGTTCAGTGTATTGTTCACGTGATTAACCTATCGCCGAGAGAGAAAACACGGCAATCCGTCACACAACGTCAAAATCAGTCCTCCGCTTGGCGATAAACACGACAGAGCGAAGGAACGGATGACGCTCGTAGTATGTTCGGGAGTCAGATAAAATGAAAGGAGCATACAGACCTTTTAGGAAGTAGCTGTAAAAAACAAGTAAGACGCTGAGAGACAGCTGCAAGTCGAACAGCTGCAAAGCTCAGTCAAAGATGCACGTACGCTGCAGCTATAGCTTCAACGTCGTCGACTGGTGAAATTTCACCCGCAGCGTTGCTCTATATATGCACACAAAGAATCCCCACAACCATGCAACGCGATCTCGTTAGTGTGAAGACTGGCTCGGTGGAAACCGTGCCCGAGACGCATTCGGTTGCCATGGAAATTAAAGAGCAACTGGGTATTGAGAAGATGGGCGGAAGTGCACGTGTGACGTGATATGTGGCGCGACCGCGTGGAATTCTGTGCTGTTATGAGTGGGACCTATACAAAATAAAGCACTGTGGAGTTCGATCAAAGACGTCGATTTATAAGTAGCCTACACTGAAATCACTCGGCGATTTGTGTTTCCCTACACGTTCGTTACATCTTATTTCGACAGAAAAATGTTCCTAGTTTGATAACATGGCATGAAACTACTGTCCCAAGTGTAAGCTTAAGGAAATTGCATTGTCGGGTGACGAATTACGAAGTCAAGCTGCATATTTGTGATACCCAGGGAAAAATGATCTCTGGGTAATAAAGGAACCCGTTTTTCAAGGAAACCAGATTGATATTTGAAAATCAGGTGCTAAACACATGCTCTCGATTATTGATCCTATGAACTTGATAGTGGCGAAATTGAAGAAATATTGGAGTAAGAGTATGGGAACAAGCAAAGACAAAAATGTTGTTTCCCAAGGAGCCATAACAACTCGAAATGTATGATGCTACTGATAAAGCATAGCCAGTTTAATGTCATCTCAGAGATCCGGGAGCGACAGAGTGTCTTGGTTCTCCCGGTGTCATCGTTTCTATGTACCAGCACCACGTACCACAGAAGTTCACAGAGTCCGCACTAGCTCGAACTGAGTGACTTGACCCGTACATAGACGCTAAGAGAGTATTTAAGCTACCGGTATCCATAGCGCACAGCCAACGAGGCTCTGCTTTCTGACAAGAGAAAACTGCCAAACACTCTGCAACCCTAGGTGACCGCCACTGTCCAGTGCTGACATGCAATATTCTATGACAGAAAATTTGACTTTCCTCTACTCACCCAAAATGGCCGACAGCTGAGAGCGCTTTAACATCTTCATTGATGTTGCAGAGAGGAGAGCATAACTATTGGGGAGGCTATCCAACAATCTCGACAGATTATACATTGAGTTGCATTCCGAGTGTTTGTTGTAATCTTGAAGCCACTAAAGTGCTTTCAAATCGATATTACTCGCTCAGGCACGGTGTAAGCAGTACACCATACATGTACCACAATTCTGGAGTGTGAATGACGTCCGCACATTGCGATGTTCTCATACCTTACTGACCGAGACATCTCATATGGCTGAAATTTAATCTACTACTGCGCACTCTCGGAAATCTCAACTCACTTGACGTAATTTGTGTCAGGGCTTTGACTGGACTGGACAACTTTTACATGTGACTGCCTCGAGCTAGACTAATCCATCGACCCCAGAAAAATAAATAAAAGAAAATTCGCGCACGTTCTGTCACAGTTTGTAAATCAATGTCCGCGAAATATTTTAAAGAGGTTGAATTGCATTTCTTAAGTCTACTGTGGCATAAACGTTAATATAGGCCTAAATTCCCTCTTTTTCCTTGAAACAAGACTTCTTCCCAGTAACAACGTTTCAAAGAGTTACACGAAGCACAATTTTTGTATGTGCTTGCAGTATATAACTATCATTAACGTCAGTTTTCGCGAAATCAGTCCCACTTTTGCACCGATGCACACAGTCCAATCAACTTGTCATCACTTTTCTGAAGAATTGCTGCGGGGTGGAACGCGTGCTGACTTCCAAGACGATACCTCGCGCAGGCGCAATTATGTCTACACAAGCTTACCATCACTTGGGGGACAGTGAACTTTCAAAAGGCCAAATATTATAAACCAGAGGTCTTTCCAACTTTTGTAGGCTGTATGACCGAAAAGGACACGGCTGAAAGTACCAGCATAGTCCTTCGCGAAAGACATTATAGAGCGTCCTTCGGCGGAAGGGCCTGGGGACGCATCACATAATAAATACTGAATAGAGGAACGTGTTCGTCGATGGAGTCAAACTATTAGGGTCTGTGAAGTTTATATAAGAAGAAAGACTCGGAGAAGGTGCCATAAATTAAGCAGTTGTGAACACTATCGGGGTTTGTGTGTGTGTGTGCTTTTTTGCTCCATTTTCACCCATTACAACAGAAACCTAAGAAAAAGAACACTGATCTGGAGATGCTTAGAGTTTCTGCATTCTCGCAAGCCAGAGCATGATAACGGGTACCGCCAAGCTGCTGCCGTAAAGAGGCGCGTGTTTACGACGATGAGTTTCTGCATCTCGTCTGATTCCTTGCTACAAAAGTTTTAGCGATACTTGCAATTGCCATGGGTTATAATGTGGAAGTGCGTTACGACGGAAAAATTACTGTGCTAGGAAAATGCGTGAAAAGCGATGGTAATGATGATGATGATGATGATGATGATGACGATGATGATGATGATGATGATGATGATGGTGATGATGATGGTGATGGTGATCATCATCATCATCATCATCTTATCATCATCATCATCAACATGGTGGTGCTATGTTGGTCGTGCTAGGCTATGTTGGTTATGATAATGATCATCATCATCAGCATCAGTGTCATAGTCTTAATTATCATGGTGGTGGTGGAAAATATACAATAAAGCAGAAACTGATATCAAATCTGTACTATCACCCCCATTGCTGTCAACATTACAATCATTGTTATTTGTGCCTTCATATAGGTGCTTCTCACACATTCGTTCAGTGTGGCTTAAACACAGACCCGCGCACCAACCAGCTTGTCTCTGCGTGTTACATATCAGCATTGTCAACCACGACGTTCACACACGCGATAAACAGAAACTGACAGGTCCATTAAAATGGTCAGTGTCCTCAAACGAGTAATCTAATCCTACCACACACACACTTGGCCACTAGGTCATCGCCATGGAAACAAATATGCGACACGCGGTCATGTATAATGTCTAAGGCTCGGCTGAGTAGCTTCCTCCGCAACCGGTGGTACTGCTCCAATAAATCATACAAGGAGACAAGGACCATGAGGTCGACAGAAGACGAGAATTCCAGATGTTTGAGATATGAGTCACCGCAACTTTAAGGAAAAACCATATCAAGGGACTAGAAATATCCCTTTTCTACGTATTAGAATATATTATCAATTAATTATTTGTAAAAATCCCTTAGTAGCCTCAAGAAACTAAGCTGTTCAAAACCGTATTTTCATCAACAATTGCGGTTTTTGCCGTTCGTAAACGCCCGTTGTTGGCATATTAGATCTGCCAAATGTTGCCACAGGGAAAGACGTTACAATTTTGAGAATTCGTGTCAGCTTTCTCGAACACGGCATCGATCGTCAACAATTAAGTTTACCGTAAAGCGTTGGAAATATGTAATGTGTATTTTTAATTTACATCCTCGAATTTTGCCTTAGCATATATGACTTATTCTAAAGTCTATGTTCGAGTTGTCTGTGAGAAACATGATCTTTGTGTTTTGTTCAAAATTACAAAAATACGTCTTCAACACCATTTTCAAGCCGGAAAGGGAATTGCGTCAATGACAATAATGCTAAAGTAAGTAAATTCTTTGTTTTGCGTCCGCGCGCGCCTAGGTTTTTGGAGATTTTTCGGAAAAAAAACACAAACTTTCCTTTCAAAATTTAGCCGTTGGTGGCGCTATTTGTCGCAAAAACAAGTCGTGGCTTTTAACTTTGCGACGAAACACTCCTTTACGGCAGTCAGATTTCACTAATTACCATGCGGTGATGTAAAACAGTACTCTCTACACATTTACCCCTGTCGATACTCTCAGCCTCACGCCGGGGCCTCACGTTCTCGCTGTCTGTTGTGGCTTTGCCTGTTGTGGCTTTGTCGTCACGATAAAAAATGGATGAAAGCAGGGAAATAATCGAAGTTAAAAAACAGGAAACCTTTGCACGGCAACTTGAAGGCATGGTCATTGCAAGCAATCGGGACTTGAACAGAGAGAGATTCAGTCGGCCGATTGGACTTGGGTACCACGACTCAGAGAGTATGGCAGACGGAAAAATCGGAAAGTGTTGAGGCCTATCCTAGTTAATTGGTCTTTTAGGTTTGCCAAAAATTTGGTTAATTCGTCCATTTTAACTTGAAACAAAAAATAAACCAGTGATCAGTCCTGTAAACGAAAGGCCTTTACGTACTTTTTTGTTCAGTTTGGGTATGGGAAAGTATATTAGAATCCCTCTGTGAAAGTTCAAACTTGTAGTAGGCGGTCGTAGCTGCTCTTGAAGGAGGTCACACTTTCTGCATTAATGACATCGGCTGGTAATTTATTCCAGGTGTCCACAACTCTTGCTGAAAAAAGTACTTTCTAAGTCGAACGGTTAGTTTATAAAGTTTGGGACAGTGTCCTCAAGTTCTCGAGTCGGCTGCTAACTCAAGTGAAAGGTTACAGTGGTCATGGCCTTTGATAACCAATTCTAGAGTTGAATCATGTCGCCGCGAATTCTTCTTTGTTCAAGTGTTATTAAACCAAGCTGTTTAAGTCTATTTTGATAATTGTAGTGTTGGAGTTTAGGTATTATTTGCCGTGCTAAGATTTTTATGTCCTTTTGTAGCCATGGTGACCAAGCTTGTACTGCATGTTCGAGCTGTGGTCTCACAAGTTGCTTGTAAAGACGAAGAATGACATTTTTTTTATTTGATCGACAATGATCGTTTGATGAGATCAACATTCTGTTTGCTTTTTTGCAAACTTATCACATTTGCTTGAAGGTTTTAAGGTAGAATGAAGTAGATCGCCCAAGTCATTTTCTTCAGTTGTACGTCCCAGTGAAATATTGTTCATTGAGTATTTATTGAAGGGGTTGTTGTAGCCAATATGCGTCCGCCAGTGTTCACTCATTTTTTGTAGCTTGTCCAAATCAGCTTGTAGAATTTCAGGATCACTACAATTTTCGCAAGGGATGATATGTCTTGGTATTGTCAGTA
Organism: Ptychodera flava; assembly: GCF_041260155.1. Taxonomy (NCBI): domain Eukaryota; kingdom Metazoa; phylum Hemichordata; class Enteropneusta; family Ptychoderidae; genus Ptychodera; species Ptychodera flava. Next base: position 9,140,196 of record NC_091949.1, on the reverse strand, counting down.
ATTTTTTAGTTCAGAACTAATTTCACCGCCAGTATGATTGATGTAGATTAGAAAGAGTACTGGTCCAAGAACTGAACCCTTTGGGACACCACTTGTGACGTATTCTCCATTCAGATGATGCTCCATTTATGACTACTTGCTGTTTTGTATTTGTCAATCATGCTTTGACCCACTGTAGAATATTTCCATTTATGCCATGATACTTCATATTTTCAATCAATCTGGGGTGTGGTACTTTGAAAGTGTAAGGAATATAGATGTGAAGCTTCCACCTAAATTTGGGTCTGATGAGTCTGTGTGTGGAGACTGACAATTGCGAAATGCTTTCTTATATTTGATGGAAAAGGAAAGGTGCTGGTTTTACTGATGGTCCCGAGGAAGCTACAGGGAATACTTTTGTCAATTATGTCACCGATTTCTTCTTCTCTCTGATGCCCCATCTTTCTAAAATTGAATGCAGAGGCTACAAGTTACCATTTCTGTTTGGTGTTTTCTTTCAAAACAGACACCTTTCAGCAAAACTATGACATTCCATCAGAGCATAGACATTACAAGAAACTTGAAAAAAACGTACAAAAACTTGAGGACAAAAGACCGCTACTGTATACTGTTATAGTGTACCCATTCCTCAAACTGTCCAGATTTAAGTAATTTGATGAGGCTGTCAAGTTGCTGTGCAATGGTATTGACATGTGGACACTTTGAATGCACAAGAAAGAAATCTAAAACTAATAAGAGAAAAGCAAACGTCAAAGAATGACTGTTTATTTTGATCCATTTGCTATGAAAATGCATACAGTGATCATACAGTGTGTCACACTGTGACAGGAGTATTCATGTGGTTTGAGAAAAATTGTCCAATAAAGGCAAACAGATTTTGTGTTAAATTTTCTGTGTGTGTTTTTTAGCCGCTTACCCGCGTACCTTTTAGAATTTTGAGTGGACGCAAAACAAAGAATTTACTTACTTTGACCATAATGCTACTGTTGCATGCAAGCGCTCAAAATCTCTTGTGGCCTTTGTTCAATCTAAATTGGTGCATAAATTACGACGAAGGGGGTGCGCCGTGGGAGTCTATGAACAACTAACAATCATGTTGACATGGATAATAAACCATTATGGACGCCGAATGTGGAATTGCCCTGAAATACATGGTCCCCTACAGGACCAAGATATCCACGTTTCACAGATTAATGCATTTCAAGGAGATCCCAGTACCCGATATGGAGGTCGCTGGACACGCTGTGACGTCAGTGCTGGCGTAGGGGACCGTCCATACAAAACTTCATATGTCGAAATTAATATATTGGTAAGCTTAAACGTGTATGAAATATCATGATTTATGCTTACATTAACCATGAGAACACTTTATTCTCTTCACTTATAGAATGAAAAAAAACAGCAATATGAAGTGTATTCTTCCCTAATTAGCTTATGAGATCATCTTTATTCTATCATGTATTTGCCACCCGTGTTTTTTCTTATATTTTCACATATTCAACATGTATAACACACTATGACCCACTCCATCGTATACACCGCATAAACTGTTGAAGATGTCTGCATTTACATGAAACATTTTAACTGACATGCGCAGTATATCGTTAGAACGCCGTCACTTTTTACCTCGTAACTTGTTTGCGGGGATTTCAATTCTGGAAAGCGTGTGTCGTCTGCTCTTTTTGACAATTTTGAGGGAGCTGCAAACAAAACGTGATTATAATGTGTCGGGATATGCGAAAACTCATTCTAGCGGTTATTCAAACGCTTGTGAGCGTATCATATGGCATGCAGCTGTAACTTTTGATAATATTTCATTATTTCGTTCTAAAAACATGCATACTTTTTCCTCTCCTTCTCGCAAATAATATGCAAAGTGTAAGCATTGCAGACACGATGCGTTGTGCCCCAGATGCAATGTCATCCGTGAGGAATGAAGTCTAGTAAGTATAGAATAAATTCAATTGTGAACAATATCATCGGACATTATACACAAGTCGTACAGATCGTACATTGAAAGTTTTAAAACTCAACATTTACATATAATTTTTTGAGGCTCCAAAACAACTGTTTTACAAACTGAATAGAAATAATGGAGACTGCATCAACAGCTTATTGAGCTCCTCACGAGACATTTTCCCCACAGCAATTTCGCCTTTTTGAGTACATTTAGAATCTTCCATTTCATCACGCTATATCTCTTCATTCTGATTTTAACAGTATTTTATTTAGGACATTTTCTCTCACGTGGTAAATGATTTCCTTCTAGATAACGCTACCACTGGAACTGTATTGATGTTGATCTCATAACGCATCCAAAGTTCGATCAACAAAGACGCTGAATGTTACGGAATCGGAGCCAGGAACGCGGTATGACGCTGCACTGCAGCACGGATGCTCGATCTGTATAACGAAATGTTTGTGTAATGCTAGACATGTGCACCTGTTCTGTATCTTCAACTCTGTGACGAAAGAGAGGGTCTACATGTTTGTGCGGGGCAAAATCTTAGTTGCGCAACAACAGTTTCCGACCTTTTTTCAACTTTGTCATTACAAAGGAAGACTAACTGTAGTGCACTATGGAGAAAGAATGTGAAAAATTGCAGTTCAATTTATGGATTCTCAATCTAGAGCTTTTAATAGTATTTTTGTCCTTTGAAAGGGAAGCTTTCAATTACTTCTATTGTTCAGACGCTGCATATTTGATCATGGGTCCGTTGATAAGGGAATACCCTTCCGGACTTTCATGTACAAACTTCGGAAATTTGTTGAACACGGAGGCTGGAAGACATGCCGGTAATAACGATGGACACATTTACACGTATGCAAGCTGTGTTGACAGGCTGTTGCACACTTAGCTTGTCGACATGATTTTAGGAGCAGAACGAGAAGTGTAATGCACAAACAGAAAAAAAACTACTCGAAAGAAAATGAAATGGTATGGTTAATGAAACTTATATGTTTTGTAAAAGAGCCGAAGTTAGAACATGTTGTATGTTTGTTTTTCTTTATTTCTTTCTTTCTTTTTAACATGATTGGAACTTATTAAGAATAATTGGAATTTTTCAAATTTGTCAAAAGTGTTAGGTGCCGTATATTAGCTGAATGTTGCGGTATTACAAATTACTCATAAAAACAAGTGTAGAACCTAAAAAGCAGATTAGCTTACACTTGCAACTTAAACCGAGGTTACTTCACATCCAATTATCCCAAATTAGTTCCAATCGTGTTCATTCTTTCTTCTTTACATTTAATTTACTCTTTCGTTATCTTATTTTATAACTTGAATCTGACATAGTTACACAAGGGAGACATCTCTGTAGCTACAGGTGCCGCCAACGAAGTTGTTCGATCAAGAGGTGTTCGTGCGTAGTTTTTCAGCTGGGGGGCAAATTTAAAAACTAACTAGCGGGCGGGGAGAAAAAATTGCATATTTACAGCGGAAGGGTAAGAATTTTAGTTTTTACGGTGGGCGGCGAGAAAAATTCTAGGAGCAGGAACCAGAAAATAGACGGAAGGAAATGCCTTGGTTGATACAACTTAAGGGAAGATTAAAGAGCCTAACTTAGAGGGGAGCAATGTCAAAAGGTTGAAATGATAAGTTTTTTGCTTGCACAGTTTTGTTTTGATGTTTGTTGCGGTGGTGGGAAGTAGGGAGAGGGCAGACCATAGATACTGGAGCAGTGGTTCATCATAATTCAGTTGGGGGGGGGGGGGCATATTTTCCGCATATGCCAGTGGGAGGGCACTTACGGAAAGCTCTATCCCCCAAATTTCATGTCAGGATCAAAAAATATGTAAAATCAATATATCAGCCTTCGAAAAGGTTTTGTGGTGATTTTGTAACAATTGACGAAATTTACCAGTTTGCGGCACCTGTAGCTACGACGTCGATGATAATGCAAACCCAATATGGTTGCTTATCTATTTGTCCTGAAAATCGTCTTCTGCCGAAGTTTTTTAAATTATCTATTGTATGGTGAGTTTTATTAGACTAAACAACAAAGATACGTGTTTCTGGCAGCAGGCCTAGGAAATTTAAGGTAAGTAGGTATGAGAAAGTCTTTTATTTTTCTTTTTGTTGGCTGAGACCGGTAAATTGCAGATGATTTAACAACATCAAATTGTTTTGAAAATACGAAAACAATTTCTAGGATTGAGCAGAAGTCTTTTATTTTCGAGGCGCGAGCTTTCAAGGAAGAACTAGTCTTTTGCAAGTTTCATCGGATGCAATATACCCTGAAGGGTTTCTATCCATACTCAAAAATATTTGGACCTCGTAGGTCTTGATACTCGTCCGGTAATACCATAAACTGCATGGCATTGCTATGGCGTCGCTATGCGCGTCGCTATGCATTTCTCACGCAAAAGAATGTATGTGAAGTCACGAAAAAAACGCCGTCAATTACATGAGGCCAAACCCGGAATTCGAATCTACCACGGTACAAACAAAGCCATGTGCGCAAACGCGCACAGACGTATGTGTATTTCCATACGCGTTCAGTACACATGTGGGTTTGTTTGTACCGGCATCACGTGATTATTTGGGCGTACTGAGTATGTAGAACGGCGTACGCATCGCGTCCTTTTTATTCCGGAGTAGAACCATTACATGAGACGTATCGAAACGCCATTCAAAATTCGCCGTCAACCGATCGCCAGCTGCGAAGAAAATAAAGTATGGTGACATTTAGAAGCAGATTAATCCGGAACAAAAATCTATGCCTGGAACCACATCACAATTAAATGTTATATATACACAGATCTCGCAGATGTAGATGGTAAAGATAACATTACCCGACGGTTTCATTTTTCAGAAGAAATAAAAAAGCAATTACTATTTACTATATGCTTGTCATACGCACAGAGTGACAAGAATCCCTGAGCGTTTGAACATCATGAAGTTGGCCGAGGTTATCAGTCATTCGTTTTCATAATATACACTATGCCCACATTTCCGATTAATAATCTTGCATCGTTCGATGCCAAGAGTGCTCATAGTGCGACACACTGTTTTCTGTTGTTGTTTTTTGTTTTTATTGTTTTTTGGTTTGTTTTTATGCATCAATGTTGCTGTGGACATTTTATTTGTAAAGCTGGTAAGTCCAAACTGAGGCGAGGTATAAACCAAAGATGCTGGATAGCATACGCCGAATGCATACTACTCAATGCTGTGGCATTCCATTAAGAATTAAGTTTAAATGGAATCCGATATAGGACCGAATAATGTACCCTATACATGTGTGCTATGATCAATCTCATTGTATATGTCCTTGGGCACACAGCTGTCTCAGATTGCCGCAATTAGATGGATGACGATTACTTTTTCAAGGACAGAGACGATAATTGAGTCATTTCTCGAATTACATCAGTCCAATGTCAAGATATATACGATTTGCTCTCTCTCTCTCTCTCTCTCTCTCTCTCTCTCTCTCTCTCTCTCTCTCTCTCCTCTCTCTCTCTCTCTCTCTCTCTCTCTCTCTCTCTCTCTCTCTCTCAGACATTACAACCCTTTCACTGAGTGGAGGGACTGTGCTCAAACCTCAGACTTGACAACAGAAATGACCTGCTTTCGTTTCTTTAGAAAACTTGAATTTATTACAGATAATTTATCGAGAGCGAGATATTGTTAACATTCTCTAAATTCAAAACTATAAACAGATGTGAAAAAATTGCATAACCGCAAGCCTGCGAGCGAAAAAATATGACTGGGTTACTTCAAGTAGGATATGTCGAGAATAATCAGGATGTTTTCATACTCTTTTTAGTTTTTATTTCGTTGTTTTTTTCGATGGTTGACATTTTCCGATTCGGTTTCACCCGGCGTAAATTTTGTGCGCCGATGACGGAAAAACAAATTTATGCGCATGACAATTTCCCCAACGTACAACAGGCAGAGTTGACCCCGAAGAAGTAGGTCAATTGATGATATAGATGTCAGCGCCATTGTGAACGGTTGGATGGTATTTCAGACACAGTGACACATCTCACAGATGTCACGACTCAAGCAACTTTTTATGTCACATTGGGAAGGATGATTTCCGGACAACTAAACGGGGATGACGAAGCGCCATTTGAGATGTACGGTGAAACCAACAGTATTACATTACAACGCAAGGAACGTATGGTTTTGGAAAAAAATCTGGATCAATTTTTACAGGGATAACAAGTTTGAGTAAATGAGCAATGATTGGCTGTCGAAGACACATGATTTCGCTGTGATTCAGAAGGAGTCATTTTTACTCAGCGCAACACATCGTATTCAAAAAATCTTCCAAACATTTTTGTATCGATAATATTTACATTCCGAACGCCAAACTCTGCTTCGTTTGGTGATCTTTTTGAATGACAAATACAAAATTATGAAGCCTTTTAAAACAATGGCAAGAATGATTGTATAACTTTTACAAACCAAGCTGTGTTAGAGAAATAGAAAATTAGAGTCTGTTTGGCTGTTTGTAGGCATCAAACCTATACAATATTATATCAACACCTTGACGTTACTACAGCCATGGAAAAAAGAATTTTTGAGCCGGTCATTAATTCGATGTGAATAAAGAAGCTGAAATACTCGTTGATAAGTGAATTGGTTCAAAAGGTATTCTAAAGGAGTTATCGGGAGATAAAGCCAACGCCAAATACACATTGATCTCTTAATCGTGACCATCTTCTCAATAGCTATTGACGTTGTGTAATCTGTGACGAGTGAAGCCATCATTGCGTCACTACTGTAGTTCATCAGCTGTGAAATCCAGTTCCTCTTGTTTGCAATAAGTTCGTTGGGTTAGAGACCATGTATAACCAGGTCAAACGCACGTCAAACAGAACCTCTTTCGTTTGACCCTAGCTCCAAACTTCTCCTCAAAATGAAAGTTTGGAGGTGCGAAAATCTAATGGTAGAGTCTGGAACTCCCTATAGCTCCTTACCCCGAAATCAATGAATTGCCACTGAAATTGGTTGTTGGAATTCTGCATAAATTGCAGAGTTATGCACACTGCTATCTACTCTCGCACGCACTAGGTACACGTACGAAAAATCTGTGCATATCGATCCATATAAGGGTCCATTCCATTGTATTGTCGAGTGAACGACTTATCTACTTCAATGATGACAGTGCGCGTTCTAATGACAGTCAGAGTTATCATTCAACGACAAAAATATCAACTTTCAAGTTCCGTTATTTCCAACTTTAAAACTAATCTTTTGCCGTCTCTATGCTATTTATACCATTCTTTTACCCCTTACCCCCACAAAGGCGTGCTTTGTCTGTGCAAATCGAAAAACTATGTATTTAGAGTGACTCTGCCCTATCTACAAATGACTTTAGAAGGCGCACACTACCCTATAAGGTAGTATGCGCCTCAAAATTGAAAGACTTGAACTTTTGCTCAAACTTTCCTCAAGGATTCTTCAACCATTCTCTTTCAAAATCAAGAATAAAAATCAGGGGTCACGGTGCAACTTTTGGTACAAGAGAGACAAATTACCTAAGATTTCCCGATATTTGAAATTCAAAATGGACGCCATCCCTGTGTTAACTCTATGAAGAAAAATAAAACTTTCGATTTCGAAAAACTAAGACCGTGAAAAGCTTTCTTACTTCAAGAGCTTTTAAAATGAACCTCCACAAGTTGTAGATCAGAAAAGAATTGTAGCAATTTAAGAGTCCGAATATCTGTCCCCTCGGCACGTTCTATCTTAACACGGCTTGTGTAAATGCAATGTCTGATGTTGTAATTGTTGACGTTTGGATTTCAGTCCGAACTTGAATTTATTTGTATACAATACACACAATGCATAGTGACCAGAAGACTAATATTTCAACATATTTTAGATAGAAAAACAAAAAAACATTTTACACCGTCAAACTTTACAACTGCTATCGCTTATACAAGGTAATGCCTATAATTGTCAGTTTTTGTCGGGAGGACGAGCGAAGGTCAAGAACTGTGAATCAAGTACGGTGACCGCAATAAAACGACCTTTTCGAGCGGTTGCTCCTGACCCTTGACCCTAATGAATGACACTTGATAACTACGTCCTTCCGGGGTTAGGGTTCTCAAATTATGCTTGTCGGTCAAAATAATAAATATAGGTCATAAAAATGCAAGAAACAGCGACTCATTTTAATGGCATGTCGTATCAAATTTTGATTATATTTTACGAAGCCGGGTTCAACTTGCGGGATCGTTTCTCTGTTGAAATTTGAAAGCTCGTTATAGAAATGATAGGATGATATGCTGATAAAATTCTAACTACTTTTTAAACATTACAGCTCACGCTAAAGACTGCTCATAAAACAATTCGATATTTTGGATTCTGATTCTGAGATGTCTAATTCCCAGCATTTCTTAAACATGTAAATCTGAAATAGGAATAACAGTAAATGACTTTGTGCGCATATTCTTATCTCCTGTCTGTCGGCAATATACTCGTTTTACAGAAAGGCAATCGACCGTTTTCGATAGTGTATCGATGGATATGACAGACAGGCAGACGGGTCGATGAACAAGCTTACATATGCAGGGTATTGCACCCGCGTGTGTATAAGAGACAGTGCCATTGCCTTGGCATGCCTCAACTTGAGTTAACCGGATGTGGACATCACATCTGAAGGAAACCGGAAGCTGTAGTGTCGAATTAATCGAAATTTGGTCCGTAAAGCTTATGTCAGAATAAGCGTCCAAGTGTTCATCGACCCCAACATGGCCAGCTCGTGGTCGGTCACGCGCAGCGAATATGTTTTCTGATTGAAAATTGAAAAAAAGCTGCAAATGATTACTTGAGCATTATGGTTTGCTTTTAGTGGGGCTTTGAACGAACGGTTGGCAGAACCGCATGGTATGAGGTCCATCTCTCACAGTGATCATGCACACTCCCAGCATAGCCATAATTGCAAATAGAATGGTGAACATAAAACAACGGAATGAGTTTCAAAAGATAGCTTAAGCTATACGCCAGCAGCATTTATAGAGAAGAAAGTAAAGCTATTCATGGACAACTTACAACGTCCGAGCATTCAGACATAATAATGGCTTCACCGCTTTACTATTCGTAGTTTTACTGCCATCAAACTTGTCGTTCGTCTTTACTTCTACACTTTCAGACTATTTCATTACATTTTTTGATAATGCTACAGATATTACATTATGTAACGGACACAACAACATTTCATCGAGTTACATAACGTTAACATTTGATTTGGACTCAAACTTTTTTCAAAAATTTCTTTGTTCTTTCAGATATTTACATGATGTAAGGGACACAACAACATTTCATCGAGTTATATAACATTTATAATTTCGACACCCTTTTTCGAAAATTTCTCTGTTATTTTTGGGAATGTTTTTGTATTAAACAAGACTGGAACTCAATTGGGTCAATTGCATTTTTAAATTGTTCAAATTTATCAAAAGAGTTAGGTACCCTACAGCTGAAAGTTGCAACATTACAAACTACCCATAAAACAAGTGTATTGTAAAAAAGAAAAGTAGATACGATGAGATTACATTTGCAGATTAAACTACCATCATTACTACACTATCCAATGATCTCAAATTAGTTCCAATCATGTTTTTAACTTATTTTGATGGCCCGCTGCGAACCTTAACAATTAACAGCGTTGTCATAACAACCTCCGATGCTCCCGGATAAAAGACCGGATCGGAAAAAGATACCGTTAAATTCTATCAGTCAGCTGAACATAGAAGAGTCTTCGGCAAACTTAAAATTTACTGTTAGTTTGCACGTTTTTGCCACAAATGTAGAACTACAAATCAGGTTGTTGGTCTCTCTGAAGACTGAATGATCGGTCATAACGCGCGACACATTGAGCATGAGTCAATGAGCTCACCGTATTGGTCGTGAGGATCTGAACAGTTTTGTCAGATTTATGTCAAAGGTCACTGTTGATGCGGAGGAGACTTTTATCCAGGAATAAGTCGTCCTTACATTGACACCTTTGAGACAACAACACGGTCAGGATACAAGATCCTGCACATGAGCCTCCGTACAGTCGTTGACTGACGAGGTCGATGAGCGGCACAAAATAACTATTTAGTCCGTGGGCTAGAGGGGGTCTACGTGCACCCCCCCCACAGGATAACAAACCTGTATTTTTCAGAACCCTTGGGATCCCTAGAATACGAAATGGAATTTTAACAGGAAAAATATAGGGACGCAATAGCTGTTATGGTCATGTTTTGAAGGGTACCGCAAAATCACGATTTTCAAGCCAAATGCATTTTCGTCAAATCTGTCTTCTTGTAAGTCATGTGCTGAGCTCATTTTTTAACATAACCTCACTTGTTTGGTATCATTAGAAAGGGAATTTATTCCTCTTTAACATGACATATTGCACTATGCAATATCTTCTACAGTTTTTGTCAAATATAACCAAAACTTACCCCTTACCCCAAAATTTAACATTGTAAATTACAGTAAAACTCAAATTCTACCAATTTTTTAGCTGGGCATAATAAAATATGCATTGCTTTGTCTGAAATCTGTTTTATTTGATACAGGGACATGTCGGAAATATGAAATAGACTTTTAACAGAAAAAATATTGGGAATCTACAGCTGTAACAGTCATATTTTGAAGGGTACCGCAAAATAACAGTGTTGCAGATTTGCATGCATTTTTGTTAAAACTGTCTTCTTATAAGTTATCTGCTGAGCTTGTTTTTGGATATAACCTGGCTTGTTAGGTATCATTAGAAAGATAATTTACTAATCTTGAAATGACATATTGTAACATGCAATATCGTGTGTAGTTTTCATGATATGTAACCAAAACTTACCCCATACCCCTAAGTTTACATTGAAAATTTCAGTCATAGCTAAAATCAAATTCTACCATTTTTTTAGCTTGACACAAACAATCTGGCCGTTTTTGCTATGAAATCTGTTTTATTTGGTACAGGGACATGTCGGAAATATGAAATAGACTTTTAACAGAAAAAATATTGGGAATCTACAGCTGTAACAGTCATATTTTGAAGGGTACCGCAAAGTAACAGTGTTGCAGATTTGCATGCATTTTTGTTTAATTTGTCTTCCTATAAGGTATCTGCTGAGCTTGCTTTTGGATATAACCTGGCTTGTTAGGTATCATTAGAAAGATAATTTACTAATCTTTAGAATGACATATTGTAACATGCAATATCTTGTGTAGTTTTCATGATATATAACCAAAACGTACCCCATACCCCAAAGTTTACATTGAAAATTTCAGTCATAGCTAAAACCAAATTCTACCATTTTTTTAGCTTGACACAAACAATCTGGCCGTTTTTGCTATTAAATCTGTTTTATTTGGTACAGGGATATATTAGAAACATGAAATAGACTTTTAACAGAAAACATATCGGGAATCTACAGCTGTAACAGTCATATTATGAAGGGTACCGCAAAATCATAGTGTTGCAGATTTGCATGCATTTTTGTTAAATTTGTCTTCTTATAAGTTATCTGCTGAGCTTGTTTTTGAATATAACCTGACTTGTTAGGTATCATTAGAAAGATAATTTACTAATCTTTAGAATGAAATATTGTAACATGCAATATCGTGTGTAGTTTTCGTGATATATAACCTAAACTTACCCCATACCCCAAAGTTTACATTGAAAATTTCAGTCATAGCTAAAACCAAATTCTACCATTTTTTTACCTAGACATATAACATCTGGCCATTTTTGCTATTAAATCTATTTTATTTGGTACAGAAACATGTCAGAAATATGAAATAGACTTTTAACAGAAAGAATATTCGTATTCTATGGCTGTAACAGGCATATTCTGTGGAGTACTGCAAAATCACAGCAGTGCAGACTCATATGTGTTTTTGTTAACTTTGTCCCATTGTAGGTCATCTGCTGCGCTTATTTTATTACATAACCATGTTTATTTGGTATCATTAAAAGCTAATTACTATTGTTCTTAATGACATATTGTTATATGCCATATCTGATATAGTTTTCACGGAATATGACGAAAACTTACCCCATACCACAAAGTTTATATCGAAAATTACTTTCGTAGCTATCGTCAAATTCTACCAATTTTCTAGCTAGACATAACAAATAAGGCAATGCTTTATATGAAATCTTTTTATTTGGTACTGAGGAATGTCAGAAATATGAAATAGACTTTTAACAGAAAATATATTGGGACTCTACAGCTGTAACAGTCATATTTTGAAGGGTCTCGCAAAATCACAGTATTGCCAACTCGCTTGCTTTTTTGTTAAATCTGTCTTCTTATAAGTCATCTGCTGAGCTTGATTTTTGACATAACCTGACTTGTTAGGTATCAATAGAAAGGTAATTTACTAGTCTTTAAAATGACATATCGTAATATGCAATGTCTTGTTTAGGTTTCATGAAATAGGACCAAAACTTACCCCATACCCCAAGGTTTACACAGCAAATTACTGCAAATCTGAAACTCTACCCTTTTTTACAATTTATTAACTTTATATACCAAAGGCAATGCTTGTATGCAATCTATGAAATCTGTTTTTGTTAAAAAAGTATGTCACAAATATGAAACTAACTTTTAACAGGAACATAATATGATTTTGTAGCCTTTTGGATCATATTTGGAAGGGTACCCAGGTATCAGGGCAAATTTGCCGAAACACATACATTGCAATATATGGGTTCCCCCTCCTAAAATGATCTTAATGACTACTTAATTGTATCATCTTCCCGTTATAAGTTACTTTTATACTTGTGACATACTTTTGTAACAAATAAATCAGATTTTAAACAAGAATTGCCTTTTGTATTATGTGCAGCAAAAATGGTAGAATTTAAGATAAGCCGTAATTTGCGATTAGAACTTTTGGGTATGGGGTAAAGTTTGACCATATTCCAGGAAAACTATGAATGACATTGTATATGACAATATGTCATCTTCAAGAAAAATAAATTGCCCTACTAATGATACCTCACAAGCCAGGTTGTGTCACAAAATAAGTTCAGCAGATGACTTACAAGAAGAAGAATTTAACAAAAAGGTGCCAGTTTGCGGTACTGCGATTTGCATTTCCCTTCAAAATATGGCTGTTACAACCATACAGTCCAAATATTTTTTCTGTTAAAAGTCTATTTCACATTTCTGACATGACCCAGTACCATATACAACAGATTTAATACCGAAACAGAGCTATTTTTATCATGTCTAGCTAAAAATTCACGGAATTTGATCACGTTATCTATGACAGTACTTTCAATATAAACCTTGGGGTATGGGGTACGTTTTGGTCATATTCCATGAAAAATATACAAGATATTGCCTGTTACAATATGTCATTGTAAAAAATATTCAATTACCTTTTCAATGATACTAAACAAACCCAGTTATGATCAATAACAAGCTTAGTAGACGACTTATAAGATGACAGATTTAACAAAAACGCATGCGAATCAGGAATACTGAGATTTTGCTGTACCCTTAAAATACAGCTGTTACAGCTATAGAATCCCAATATTTTTTCTGTTAAAAGTTCATTTCATATTTCTGATATGGCAAAATACAAAATAAAACAGATTTCATACAAAAATTGTCTAATTTTTTATGTCTGCGTAAAAAATTGCTGGAATTTGACAGTAACTATGACAGTAGTTTTCGATGTAAATTTTGGGGTATGGGGTAAGTTTTGGTCATATTTCATAAAAATCTATACAAGATATTGCATGTTACAATATGTCATTTTAAAGACTAGTAAATAATCTTACTAATGATACCTAACAACTTACATTATATTCTATAAGAAGCTCAGCAGATGACTTAAAAGACGATAGATTCAACAAAAATGCACACAAGTCAGGAATACTGAGATTTTCCTGTACCCTTCAAAATCTGACTGTTACAGCTGTAGATTCCAATATTTTTTCTGTTAAAAGTCTATTTCATATTTCTGATATGTTCCTGTACCAAATAAAATAGATTTCATAGCAAAACAGCCATATTTTTTGTGTCAAGCTAATAAAATGGTAGAATTTGGTTTTAGCTATGACTGCATTTTTCAATGTAAACTTTGGGGTATGGGGTAAGTTTTGGTTACATATCATGAAAACTACACAAGATATTGCATGTTACAATATGTCATTCAAAAGATTAGTAAATTATCTTTCTAATGATACCTAACAAGCCAAGTTATATTCAAAAACGAGCTCAGTAGATAACTTATAAGACGACAAATTAACAAAAATGCATGCAAATCTGCAACACTGTGATTTTGCGGTACCCTTCAAAATATGACCGCAACAGCTGTATAGTCCTAATATTTTTTCTGTTAAAAGTCTATTTCATATTTCTGACATGTCTCTATACCAAATAAAATAGATTTCATAGCAAAAACAGCCAGATTTTTTGTGTCAAGCTAAGAAATGGTAGAATTTGGTTTAGCTATGACTGAAATTTTCAATGTAAACTTTGGGGTATGGGGTAAGTTTTGTTATATATCATGAAAACTACACACGATATTGCATGTTACAATATGTCATTACAAAAAATAGTAAATTATCTTTCTCATGATACCTAACAAGTCTGGTTATATTCAAAAACAGCTCAGCAGATAACTTATAAGAAGACAGTTTTAACAAAAATGCATGCAAATCAGCAACACTGTTATTTGCGGTACCCTTCAAAATATGACTGTTACAGCTGTAGATTCCCAATATTTTTTCTGTTAAAAGTCTATTTCATATTTCTGACATGTCCCTGTACCAATAAACAGATTTCATAGCAAAAACGGCCAGACTTTTTGTGTCAAGCCAAAAAAATGGTAGAATTTGGTTTTAGCTATGACTGAAATTTTCAATGTAAACTTTGGGTATGGGGTACGTTTTGGTTATATATCATGAAAACTACACAAAATATTGCATGTTACAATACGTCATTCCAAAGATTAGTAAATTATCTTTCTAATGATACCTAACAAGCCAGGTTATATTCAAAAGCAAGCTCAGCAGATAACTTATAGGAAGACAAATTAAACAAAATGCATGCAAATCTGCAACACTGTTACTTTGCGGTACCCTTCAAAATATGACTGTTACAGCTGTAGATTCCCAATATTTTTTCTGTTAAAAGTCTATTTCATATTTCTGACATGTCCCTATACCAAATAAAACAGATTTCATAGCAAAAACGGCCAGATTGTTGTGTCAAGCTAAAAAAATGGTAGAATTTGGTTTTAGCTATGACTGAAATTTTCAATGTAAACTTTGGGGTATGGGGTAAGTTTTGGTTATATATCATGAAAACTACACACGATATTGCATGTTACAATATGTCATTTCAAAGATTAGTAAATTATCTTTCTAATGATACCTAACAAGCCAGGTTATATCCAAAAACAAGCTCAGCAGATAACTTATAAGAAGACAGTTTTAACAAAAATGCATGCAAATCTGCAACACTGTTATTTGCGGTACCCTTCAAATATGACTGTTACAGCTGTAGATTCCCAATATTTTTTCTGTTAAAAGTCTATTTCATATTTCCGACATGTCCCTGTATCAAATAAAACAGATTTCAGACAAAGCAATGCATATTTTATTATGCCCAGCTAAAAAATTGGTAGAATTTGAGTTTTACTGTAATTTACAATGTTAAATTTTGGGGTAAGGGGTAAGTTTTGGTTATATTTGACAAAAACTGTAGAAGATATTGCATAGTGCAATATGTCATCTTAAAGAGGAATAAATTCCCTTTCTAATGATATCAAACAAGTGAGGTTATGTTAAAAAATGAGCTCAGCACATGACTTACAAGAAGACAGATTTGACGAAAATGCATTTGGCTTGGAAAATCGTGATTTTGCGGTACCCTTCAAAACATGACCATAACAGCTATTGCGTCCCTATATTTTTCCTGTTAAAATTCCATTTCGTATTCTAGGGATCCCAAGGGTTCTGAAAAATACAGGTTTGTTATCCTGTGGGGGGGGTGCACGTAGACCCCCTCTAGCCCACGGACTAATTCCCCCGATTCGTTGAATCATGTATCACTGCCGTAAAACTGATGCCGCTTTACGGCAGTTGTGAAGGCCTGCACGCGTTCCACCTCCCAGAAGATTTCACGTCCGTACAGCAACATGCAACTGGAAACTGGCTCGTACATGATGATTTATTGCCATATTCCACTGCGTTCATCAAAGTCTCTCGTCTAGGCCTGCTCTATGAGTTAACTTGCAATTTATGAACACATGTGCGCATTAATTTATGTCTTGAATTTCTTAAGCTGAGATTCGCAGAACATCTTTCGTCAAAATACCATGACGTCATTGGCAGCGTTGATTTTGGAAATCTTTTCGCTGTTTTGCTTGTTGCAAGCGGTTTTATATTGGTTACGTTAAGGAATTTGAGGTGTTGTATCCAGCAGACCGCATCGAATTTGTTAATAGTCTCTGAATTGTTTCTGAAACTTGCATCCTGTATCACAGACGACAAGTTCTTGTGAATTTCTCCCTGGTAACATTACCTAGAAATTTGCGATTGTAGTCTGCGCATATCACGTCAATGCCTTTGAGATCCTCTGTTAAACCTATAATAATATTTTTGTGTTTCCCCAGGGGTGGAGTTACATCCCATAGCTATCCAAAACATAAAAAATAGCTTCGTTTTAAGTCTTTCAATGTCATCTTTATCAGCGACCGTCACATGGATGATTGAGTATGTTAAAATATGTATATCTATGCGATTGACCGCATCTCTTCTTAATGAAATAAGCTGACGTCGTCATTTGCGCAATCATACTTCAATAATTTGACTTGTATTGGCACTGAGGGTACGTCCACGAGGCAAACGAAGTCAACCTCTCGACCACTGAGATGAAGACAGACATAATTGTTGCATGTCCAGGATTACCGTTGGTTCTTTTGATGACGTTCGCGTACACAACCACAAATGACGTTTCTTGAACCCTAGTGGGGTCGCTGCCCTAGCAACGGTGTCGTTCCACTACTGAGTAGCTAGCAGTCTGTGATTGTGAAGTTGGTCGATGAGTCACGCTATGTAAACGACTAGTACGCGTGCACTGCCCCCAGGACCCAGGGCACTTGAGACGTCTGCCAAACTCTATCAATCATTGGAGCCAAAACAAGACGGCATCAGCCCGCACGACAGGGCCTTTTTTCCACTCGCAAGCAATCACATGCCTCCCCGTTATTCGACCTCGTCTCTTACACCATGCGCACGTGCTATCTAATTTTGTAACTCTAAAAAACCCTCGTAATATCTCAAATAGCACTACAAACATCTCAAAAGTCACAGCCAAATCGTTATAGAACATTGATATTTTAAAACTTTCGACGAATTATGGTGTAACTAGTAAAAAGATATATCAAAACTCGAAACGTTTAAAAACTTTTTCGAACTTGAAAAACGCGTGAACCCTCTCCTTAGAGATAAAAATAACACCTGCATTATTATTCAGTACATCAGACATAGATATATTTAACGAGTGAGTCACTCCACAAATATACCAAAGTATTGGACTAATATATGAACATCAAAGTCACCGGATAAAGATAACGTTCTGGGGATGACGACATTTCCCGACGCCAGCAACACTTGAGATCCATTGTACACTGTTTAGGGAGGGAGTCGTTCACTGGGTACATGTAAACATTCCTGTGGGAACCGTACTTTACAGGATTTCTTGCACACATCCATTTCTTTTCTCCTAATATAATTCAAGTTAAGATACAATTAGTAGTCCTGGCAGTTTGCTTGTAAAGCTTTACGTTTTGTGTACAAAATGAGTGGAGGGAACAATATTTATTGTAAATTGCGTAAAATGAAGTTGACAGTCCTGATAGACTGCACTGTTATCCACGGAAACCATGTGATTAATTTTTAAGATAGATAATGGCGACTATGAACTTCCCAAGTCGGTCCAGGAGAGATAATTTGTTATCTTTGCTGAAGAATAAAATGCGTTCATCATGTATGATATTTACGAAAGGACTGCTAATCGACGCACAGCACCGATCGAGATTATACACAGCTTCAAAATTGGTCGAAGAGTTCAATCAAGCGTAGGACCGATAATAGCAACGACGGGACAACTTTCCTTGAGAACAGGGACAGTTGCTAAGCTTTTATTCCAAACGCAATTTTCCTTAACGTAGTAGCAGATTGCAACTTTAGAGTGTTTTAAACTTGTCAATATAGCCTAGGGACCTTTTAGGATCAGTCGCCAGTTTTAGTTGTAAATTTCAAACAATATCTGCGTGTCCGTCTTGAAAAGTAGGCATTACGCTCGTCTTTAGGTCCATGTGTATTTTCGAGATGCAGCGTTTGGAATTGAAATATATCAACGGTTGTATATATTCTTTTTCATTCAACTGGACACATTGGACGATTCCAATTTTAAAAATATCAGAAATAGCAAAAAATAGCTATGTATTTTTATTAGCCTTTTTGCGAGAATGTCCACTTAGAATGGAAAAATTTGATACTTCAGCATGCTTTTGAATGAGATTCAAGAAAGCATTACAACCAACCAGTCTTAAACTTTCAACCATTGATTTGGTTATTACACTTTTAAATATCTTCAACAAAATGATACCGATTATGTCGATGAGTGGAGATTCTGAATACCCTGTGAATGTTTTCGCATTAATATGTCAGTCGTTATGTTGATAACTTCAACAAAATAAAAATAAGACGTAGATTAATTTTAGAAGGGGTAATATACAGTCACATTTCGTCTCTGGTTAGTTGGTGACAATACGCCGCGCAGAAAATGAACGTCAAGATGGTCTTCAACTTTTACACAAAAGTGGAAGTTTTGTAGAAAAGGGTTGTGGAGGGGACATGACATCATCAGAAATGAAATGGGGTGTTTCAAAGCCGTGTGAGTGATACGTGAGGTACCGTAACAAATGTTTAGTCTTCATGAAATCACCCTGTCCTAAGTGTTTATAAAAACCGCTAGCTAAATAGCGAAGTTGAAAGCAAAACTACCGTATTACACAACGTATTTGTGTTGCAAGGTTGATCTAGTTTCACGGTTATTGACGAGCCATGGACTAATAGTTGTGGTTTTCTACAGTTATCTGTATGTTACTTTGAAGTGTGTGCAACGGAGAAATATCAACGAATGAAGAGCTGTGGTTTCCGCTTCACCATCTAAAGTTTGCCTCAAAAAACAGCGTATAGCTTTCGTGGCTCTCCAAAATCCCAGTAATTGAATTCTTGCAGACAAGACCATGGCAATGAACTTAATCATAAAAAAATCGTCACCCAAGAATCCCGAAGGGCTCGCTTTTGTCCGACATGGATAAGAAGAAATCGAGAATGGCTGTCACAATAGATAGAGAAAATTGCCCATTAAATTTAGATTAAGCATTTGAATGATTAATGATGTATGTATTGTGCCCGTGACGCGTAAAAATACTCATGAGGGCGTAGTAATGAAGAGACAGGGCTGTATGAAAACAAGTTAGGATCTTGATATAAACTGCCAGGGCACACAACAGTGTACCTACAGCAAACGTCTTGAGGTTTATGAATACTAATGACTTGAATGTATAGTCCAGTATCAAGGTAACAGATTGGGGTCACAAAGCCTCGAATAGTAGTTGCATTTTCGATCATAAATATAATTTTTCACAGTTCAGTTAACAAATGCAAATTGCCTCGTCAAATCCTACCCATTTTGTGGTATTTGTAAAATTGTCTTTATATATATATATATATATATATATATATATATATATATATATATATATATATATATATATATATATATATATATGTACTGTTACATATCAGCTCAGACTTTTCGGAATCAAATGTCATTTATATTTAGGATACTGAGTTTTGTGCCTATAGTATTTCAACTGCCGTTATTACATATATCAAATGGCATGAGTAAGATCACCGTCGATGATGTCATAAAGTAAATATGGTCCTTTGAAATGGCGCGAGTCATCATCGGGGCAAGGCCAGGGGGTGAAATTTCCAAAACGGTTCAGAAGCTGATGAGAAATTTTCTCATTAATGTCGAAAGATGGATCTAGAAATAGACATTGGTGACTCTTAACAAAAGCGTGAGGCTAAAGCAACTGGAAACGCATGCTTACCTATATGAAATGAGGATGGTTGTCACTTGCACTACGCTATGAACATGAAGGCTCCTAGACCGTTCACTCAGTACAGGTGCACTGACTAAATAAAACGGATAGACTTCGTTCCATGTGTGAGGGTAGATTTCAGGAGTGCACAAGTCTTTTGACCTTTGTTGTATGTTCGGGAGACAAGTTTCAGTCGTCAAGTAAATCTAAAGAAACGAAGTGAATGACATTTGCCTTCAGTCTATAGTTCATATCTTGACCTCTTCGAGAGTACCAACGACGTCGAGGGGATAGTAACAGCCGATCACAATTCTGGCGTTTTGCACCGAAAACGCCTTTTTTCTACTCATGGGAGTGATGCACACGAAATTCGACGCCGACGCACTATGCCGTATGCACCACCATCAAAAAGAGACATAATGAACAGATATAGACTTGTTAACCTTTTGAAATACCATCTACCGTCTGCTCATGTTTCTAAAAATGACGCCATGACAATACTCAATGCGTTAATATCTGCCAGGTGAAATATTTATATCAATCAAATATGCAAGTGATCTCTTATAGATCTTTTACTCATATTTTCATTCTACTACACGTCACCTTTTTATTTAGGTGACGTAAAAATGATTCATTTAAATGAATTTTTCTCACGTCTTATTGCCCCTCCCTGTCTTTGGTGTCTGTGCGTCTCACTTTCTGAATCGTTTATTCACAACCTTGCACCCCCAAGGAGTGAACGCAAGGGGTCGTTGTCCCTCAGTGATTAAAATGTTGATGTCTAAAGTTAACAAGATGGCAACACAGCACGCTGTGTCGCAGTGTTCGTTAAACGTTTCCACATACAGAGATGAATAGATACGATTGAGGTAGATTTCACATTGAGTTCTTGTCAATCAAATTACATTTGCCTCGTTACATTTTCATGAAAAGTAACCAACAGAAAAAAAATGAGAAGACTACGTCACACAGGAAAGTGCCAGTCACGATTACATTGAAAGGCCTTTTACCTGATTTGGCAGGCTAGGGGCATTGCTTTTGATAATGTAAGTTTATGAAGCTTCAGGAACTGGGTGGCAGAGCAGATCGAGAGAAGGGGAAAGCATGACACAGAAAGACAGACGGATAGGCAAAAAACAGATAGTAGAGATTGTGATAGAGATCGATATATAGTGAAAGGGGCAGACAGGCAGACAACAAAAGACACGGAAACAGAGAATGAAAGTGAGACAGAGGCAAACAAGGATATACAGACAGAAGGACTGGCAATATGACAGACAGACAGGGAGAAAGGAGCAGAAATAGAAAAAAGGACGGGTAGATTGGGAATGGCGCTCTGTAGTGCTGGGGATGCAAATGTAAATGGTATCATAATGGAATCAGCCGGTGCTATAAACTATTCAAGTTGTACTTTAACCCTTCAAGTCCATAAATCGTGCAAGATATTGTACTTGTGTTTCTGAGAAATCAGGAACTGCGTGTTCCTTGTTTCTGTTAAAACTGGAATTGTTTAACAGTCGCCTTCTCGTGTTCCGAAAACGATGGTCATAAAGTGATTTGTATGTCTGCCCTTTAGGCGATGATCGAAATTTAAGTAGGACACGATCGTGACCTCTC
This sequence comes from Ptychodera flava, assembly GCF_041260155.1. NCBI lineage: Eukaryota > Metazoa > Hemichordata > Enteropneusta > Ptychoderidae > Ptychodera > Ptychodera flava. The sequence goes on along the minus strand of NC_091949.1, from coordinate 9,118,484 downwards.
GACATGGGATAATGTGCGGTGTCTTGGAAACTGTTTTAGTTAACTGGTCCGCTGAAACTAAATTACTAATACTCCTTAAATATCTGTCAATGATGACCATCAACCAATCAGATATAATCTTTCCAGCGGCTGCACATTGCCTTCTCGTCAATTGCTCTGTGCTGACAAGCCGAGTGAACTGCTGAGTGAAATGTGCTGAGTCATCGGTCACCAGAACCCTGCTCTCACCCATGCTGTGTGTCATCGGCACTTACTGACGTCATTTCTACCTGCATGTACACCGGAAATTATTTATTTAGAAGTATACTTGCAAGTGATGGCTGTGAATGGAGCACATGCAGACATTTGAGTCACCGGAAGACTATGAATGTGAGCTAAAGTTTGGTTTGACATGAAAACTGACAATCGATACCCAAATGACGGTGCATTATGGAGGAAATATCATTCATATACATCACAAATGTAAGATTATGTATTTGGATAGGACGCACCAGGTCTATAATAAAGTAACAGTATTCTGTAATATATACGTTTGGCTCTCCTTGGCAAGTATTGACAATATAATTGATAAATATAAAGGATCAACTTCATCGTTTGGAACGCACTTGCACTCAAGTATAGACTCTAAACTTGTACTGTAAAAGAAACAAGGAAACTGTACAAGTAAATGCTGGTGATTCTCGAATTTTCTAAAGCATGACTTTGGATAAAAACAAACAGGAAACAAGAGCACGTTCTCCCAAAGAAAATTCCCTTTCCACTTCTTAATTCTACTTTCGAATGTAGTGACCTTTGAGTAGAAAGCATCTCGGGGTCAGATATTCTGACGATTTAAATTTGTACAATGCTGCGTTGATGCGCTACCTATGTCGACATTTTTGAAGCTGGGCAGAGAAATCAAGGGTTCCATTATTTTGTTATTTGTGAAATCGAAAATTTGTTTTTACTAAATAGAGTCAACAGATGGATTGCGGCCAATTTTCATTCTATAATAGTCACAGAATTTGCGCGGTGACCAGTGACTTTATTCTTGACTTGAAAAAAAATGGTTCAATTAAAGTTTCCTTGAGGTAACTTTTAAGAAAAGTTCAAAAATAGTTTAGACACATACTACACACAGGGAAAGCTACAGCTCGTAAGCTGTAAAAGATGTTTGAGTACCAGAGTTCACTTTCTGTTGGCGTGAAACCCTGACTACCAAAGAATTCTTCCTGCCGACACAGACATTTTCCAAATTGCTCAAACCCATTTCTATCGAGAAAGGCAAATAAACACTGCGCCACTTTCCGGATGTTCAGAGCGGTCAGTGAAAAAATAAACTAGACAAATTGGGTAAAATGCGTACGGAAAGGCTAGCAGATCACTCGAATATCCAGCTTGCGTCAACAACAAAAACTACTGTAGACGTGCACCTGGTGCTCCATGGGTCAAAACTAGAATTTTACATTGAAGTCATGCAATATATGTGCATGTCCACTCGTAAAATTACGCACATGCGCACATCTAATCCTAACCAATTGACTATTTACACGTCCGACGAAAATGATTCTCTTTAGGATAAAAAAATAAGTAAAAGCTTACCAGGATTCGCACCCGCTTTTGGTGTGGAGAGCCTTCTAAATTTTAATCCAACCTGTGAACACATTGCGAGTGTTTTTTCGGTGTTCACGTGACCGTATATATTACTGGTAAATAGTTTATTTTTAGCGTCCCATGCATTTTCCATGACCGACTGAGAGACCTCATCAGCACGGTATATATGTATACAATACCAGTAATTTTTCGTAAACAGGCAAACAGAGGCTGGCTGGCGCTCACATTGTTGATATTTCTATTTTTAATTTTTAATCGGACGCCATTTTTGGCAGTGCCTACATCGTCTGAATAACTCTTGACAGTTCTGCTGACATTATTTGAATCATGGAACGATTTTTATCGCCTATTTCTTATCTACTTTTGTAAATGTGATATATCTGTCACCGGTTGAGTTTCTGATTACGTATACCACACAGACGTGACGTTTACGGCATGTGATATTCAGGTGAGATCTCTATATATGATATGCAGTAGCCATTTTACAGCACAGTTTATGTGAAACTGGTTAATGTTCATGCGCTCGCGTTATGTTATTGCCAAATGTAAACTTCACAAATACATAAATCTGTCATAATCTTTCATACCACCCGTTGAATCTACAATACCATTCTACCTTCCTCTATTGGTGTCAAATTGTGAGCTAGTGTGTAATTTCCCGAGCATTTGCCTCCATTTTACTTCCCAAGCTGGCAGCGAAACCTTGAGCTCCATCAATTACCCAGATTAAGGTTATGATATTTAAATAATTTTTCACAAGGACACAGTAGCTTAAATTAGTTTGCCTGCACATCCTGAACTTTCTAGGCAGCCAGGTTCATACACGCTGCCCCCTACTTTAGCATTACCTATAGCATTACACAGTTTCCAGCCCATTCGCAAAGTTCATTTCCTCGTACGTACGTACGTACGTACGTACGTATGTATGTATGTATGTATGTATGTATGTATGTATGTATGTATGTATGTATGTATGTATGTATGTATGTATGTATGTATGTACATACAAAAGTATAATGTTTACAGGTTTGCACAGGTCTCACAGATAACGGCTTCAAGACACGCTTCGCTGATCACGCGCAATTATTCAGTCACAAGACATATAAAAATAATTCTATTATGAGTTTATTTGGTATCTTAAAACAAACGATGCATTCTTTGCCAAAAGAAACGCTGAATTTAATAAATGCTGATAGATCCACACTGCTAAATGAACGTTCTGAGTTGGTTTCAAAATGTCGCCACCAAAACAAAATATTGTTTGTCGAACTTCTTACAACCTTTAAATACACCGGTATACCAACCATACACCTTAGGGTATATATGATCATACAAACGAGAAAAAAAACAAAAGAAAAGCTAGATCTGTCAGAAGATTGCAAGATGCATGGAACATACGTAACAGATAACATCACTTGTACTGGAAGTAATATATATATATATATATATATATATATATATATATATATATATATATATATATATATATATATATATATATATATATATATAAAGATGATGACAATGTAATAGGAAAAAATCAACAGATTTTCGAGTGACTGTCCTGTCGAAAATTCGTTAGTATGCTATGGACTCGCTTTGCAAATTATGTTTGATTTCGTGAAAAAAATAGTTTCTTAGCAGTCCTCCGCGTCATCCTTCTAGTATGGCATTGTAGTATGGAATCCCCAAGGTTGAGCCAGCTGTGAGACCGTGGATTGAGTTTTGTTGGGAAATTCTGGACATTCTCAGTTATACCATGAAGCATATTGGTCTTTTCCCTGCCAAATTGCTAATTTGACTTCGATTGGCACTATGTACGCAATGCTGGTGATATTCAACCCTGTTAGATATGGATTTCCGATGTAATGTACGGCTTTGTTCCCTGTGCTGCTGCGCCTGGCCACTGACAGTGAACTGAACTGCCACACGTGGGTGGGCAGGCGTCACACGTCTTCTCACGTGACAGCTGCCAATGGCTAGAAAAGCAAATGACCTGAACTGTTTGACATTTTATCATTAACGAATTATGGGACCTTTCTCAAAGGGCACGCTCAACTTCGTCAGATGTTTAGCTTGATAATCAATGTAGTCAGTTTCTCATATGTGCAAATGTCAAAGCCATTTTCAAGTTCACCTGCTCAATCATTGTATACATACAGGAAAGACATACCCTGTATGTCATGACGTCTGTCGTTATTATCTGACGTGCATTTCCAGCGAGAAAATAAAGAAGGGTTTTAAGATATGTTTTTCATTCCCAAAATGAAAATAAACTTAGTAGGAAAGCATGTTCAGATTCCTTCTGCATTTAATTACCGCTCAGTATTGCGTCGAACATTCACAGTTAAATACCACTGACATCATTAATGCTAATTTCTTTCATGCTGTCATCTTGGCGTTGATACAGATCCGCTACCTGAATTGCAGAATTTTGTAAGTCTGGGAATACTAAAAAGCCCTGCACTGTAGTCCCTGGAAAGAATCGATCTCTATCAACTCAAGGCATTCTGTTTTATCCCAAACGTCGTTCGTTACGTGCTAACTGCCGCTTTTTACCAACTTTACACTTATCATACCGACAGTAGAGTATTTTATGTACGCGATTTACGATTATCTTCCCCGGGACAACGAAAGGTCTTTTACCTGATATTTGGAAATATCAACGCCCTTTAAAGTAAGCCCTGGATATTTATCGTACACAAAAGGAAACCAGCTGCAGTTCCTCTGACGTAGCGCAACGATGTAATATAGAAGGTCAATAAAAGGTCACTTTTCATGCGCACTCCCAGACAGATGCAGGGAAGACCATCCAGGCTGGAAATTTGCCAATATGTTACGTTTGCTTTTTAGTGCAACACACAAAGGTTGTATAGATGAAATAGCAGATAAAAAGAACTGAGTCTTTTAGTGTTTGGATAGAGTTGTCAAATTACTGAGATAATGAGATCTAAAGAGAGGATGACAACACTATATGTAGACAAACTAAAATAGAATGGATGCAGATGGATGCACGCCATTTTTTTAAAATTTTTTTATGAGATGCACAGATAAACAGTGAGTGGTATAAATGGATCCGGTCACTAAGAGATTTGTGATAGACGGAACCGTGACTTCAGTCTTTAATTTTCGAGGGATGAACTACCTTAACTTCGATAGGATTTCAAACTGAGTATTCTTTTTCTTCCTCAAATTCACACTCTATTACAATGGTACATTCACTGGTAATTTTACCGCTAAATTCTGATAATAAAAGCTTGATAGTTTTGTGAGGCTTCTAAATTCCACAATTCAAAGAAATTCTTTGAATTTTACCGATCGTCCACCCCTTACTAGTGAACAATGCAAACATGCAGAAATACGACAAAAAATCAGTGGCTTGACAGAACAAAGAAATCCAAACTGTTTTCGTGATTTCTTCGACAAAAACGAAAATCAACATGTCATTTTAACAACCCAGTTATCCAAAGTTGTCAAATAAAATCCTAAAAGTGTAATTTTATTACTTTTGCAATTAAAGTTTTAACAAGTCCCCGCAGGCAAATACAATCATACAAAAACGCATTGACTTTGTCGCGTACCTTTCATGGCTTCTTGTGATTGCAGTAATTTTTGAACGGTGGGGAATCCATAGGAAGAAATGAAAATTTTACCATTCTAATCGTCTTCAAGAAACATTGCAATTTCCATTAACCATTTAGGAGCTGTTATAGGTGGAAAAGTATAATCGGAAGTAACGTAAAATTAGCATAAATTCTATCGACTATACCCGAGGATATTTTAACCCGTAGAGAAATTCTCGTAGAAATCTTTGCCGATTTGATTTTCTACGGGATTGGCTCGTCAGAATAACATTTGCATAAATTTATCCAGACCACAACTGAACATTTTCCCGGCGTTATAACAAGACGTGTAGACAGAGACGTTATGAAATTGTTAAAATACCATACTGCATTTATATCAATATAGGGCCTACTTAGTATATTGAAAGGTCAGAGAATGGGCGATCATACTGTACAATGTCCACGCCAAATAAATTCAGCCGGCGCAAGCAAATTTGTCAGCAATAAGTCAATTCGGTGGTTCTTCCTACGCGTTGTTGTAAGAGCCTAATAATCAGTTGACCTAATTTAGACATGTCAGACACCAATTGTCAATCATATACAGTGGACGAGAGAGTGAGTGAGTGAGATTAAATGATCGGTTAATATATAAATAATCGATCGATAAATCAATAAAATGTTATACATGAGCATGCACATGAAAAGTACCGACCCTATGCCATTGTGTGGTTAGGTATGCCCGTTGACTTTTAGTTAATTGTCATTACAATACAAGTTATCAATCTATTGTGTTTGCTGTTCACCGTTATGTAACTAATATTACATGTGTAAATCATTCGTGTGCTCATTATTTTTTTCAGAATGTGGAGGGTCGTCACTTTGTTCCGGTTGCCTGGACATCTGAATGGCTTTTAGCCCCTTGATGACGAAGAAGAGAGCTTGGTGTGAACTCAGCGTTTGTTTTTGCCACGACATTGAACCCTACAGTTGTTCCCAAGTAATGCAAGTAGCTGAACAAACGGTGTAACCCGCCCGCAAGATAAGGGGTTCACTTCCATGGCTGGACGCATCGATGTATGACCCACCTCAGCGTTCACTCAAAAATGATTTTTTGATCGGACCCAGAAAAAACATTTTGACATCAAAAACCGTAGACTGACTAATAATCTACGAGGATATTTTCAACAGCTACTTGTTACATCTGAGCAGTGAAACACATGGATCCCCTTCTATTGGAAACGGTCGAGATTATAAAAATCCAGTTTCTCAAATAACGCAATGGGCTACACTTACTCCTAGTCAAAGCGGGCGACATCATTAACTTGCATCGTTCATAAAAAGACAAAGGGAAAAAAAACCACAGCAAGATGACTTCTAAGAAAACTTACTACTGTTGGAAAACTCGCGGGCACGCCATTAGGCATGTTGCCTACAGTGGAGTGGTAAGTAAACACGTGCACAGATTTATTATCTCCCAATACGACGTCCAAAACTGTTAAGGGAACACCGGGAATGCCCTGGCCCTGTTTTCCAGAGTACCTGTGTCCCCAAATTCATTTTGCCGAACAGTGATTAAGTTTCTTTGGCTAATTTGCATTCTTTGAGCAAAATATCATGCGTATAATGTAACATTTCATAGGACTGTTACCTTCGTCAGTTTCTTGTACACAGTTGAAACATTTAGTAAGTTAATCGTTGTGGTAGATTGACATTTCCGACCACTGTCAGATCATTCATTTGCATCAAACTATGACAAAGGCGGACCGCCATGTTCTTTCAAAACCATGCAACACTTCAGCATTAATTGCTTTTGAACACTGAAATTTCAATTTATTTGAGTCAATTAAAAGTAGTATGACCTCTTTATTCTGGCCAAGTTGAAAATAGTTCTATCGTTGTCGGTGTTGGTAGTTGATGGTTCAGTTGAATGAAAATGGTGACTCTGAGCAAAGTTTTACATTCCGGCCATCACTTGCATGTAGGGGGACATGTATAGACTGGCCAACTAGTCGTTGAGCTTTTCTCGGGTGCACGCAGTAGTAACTGGCTGGCCATCGCTTTCACCCCATGATCTACGCGACAGTCTGTCAAAATATATTGCTTTAATTTCGCGATCACCTCATCATCAAGGCGAAGGTCTGCTGAAGTTTAGTTTTGTGCTTCAATTTACTCCAGTTTTGATATATATGCCTATAGACTTGGGGCAAGTCTAGGGGGACATACATAATGATGTTGATATCATTAACTGGAAATCCTTATAATCTTGTCTCTTCAGGATTACTTGTCAGTTAACCCAAAGAATGAAGATATCCTTCTTGGGTTTAAACTTTCATCTACACAATTCACGGGGTCAGATCTTCTTGAAATTGAAAAAAAAATGTACTGTTGGCGGCACCTTATGACAAGGCATCATGGGATATCACATGCAAGCGAACATGACACTACTATCTGACGCAAAGCAACACCCAACAATACGCATTAAAGGGAATGCATTGTTCAGCAAAGAATCGTTATGTACGACCAATGCCTGCATATTGTGCCTGCAGGTTGCATGAATAATATTTATATCTAGATTTTATATAAAAAGATTTTACATAAACATCCACAATCCCTTCCCAATAGAGAAATAGGTACGCAATGTAGACGTAAATTTACCGATTTTTTGTTGTTGTTTTTGTTGGCTTTTCGTTGTTGTTGTTTTTTGTTTTATTTTGTACTTATTTTTTATTTTACTTATTTATTTAGTTTTTTGCTCTTTGTTCATGCTGGGAAGGGTAATCAAAGAGAAGCAAAGACCAATATTGTGCAAATCAAGTGTCACTGAGCTTTTTGATATTTGGAAGACTCACCGAAACACAACTTCATACATTAACATATATCTTGTTTTGACAATTTGTAATCTAATATTATTACAAAATCATTTTGCTTCTACTACATTCCCCTGTCCTGTTATATTATTTCATTCACTCGTGCCTTGAATGGAAATGGCCTCATTTTCATGACCCTCCTGTGCCCTTGCAAGGCACAGCGTTGATGGTTGTCAGATCATCCAAAACCAACCACACTATTCAGTCCGCCTGCTTAATTTCTTGAATTCAAGAAACTATCAGAGGATCATATTTCTAGTGGGTCGTGAACGTCACTGTACTGCCAGTGCTCCAAATATATACATATCTATAAATATTTAAGTAGATTGAATGTGTGAAAAGAGCAAATGAGTACATTTAGATTATCTCTAAAATATACACTAAATCCAAGGTTTGATTCCCCACACAGACACTGTCCATAGTTGGTGTTATTTACTACTTTGTTGCTGTGGTAGGAAGACTTGATTCGCGTGTCCACAGCAGTATGTATTTTTTTATTCATTTTATCTGATTATCAGCGCTCTTATTTTTGTGTTTGAACTGTTACACACTAGATTGTATATTTTTACTAACAATAGATTGCATTGTTATAACTGTTAACACCAAACAAAGGTTAGATTGCTTCTGTACCCTTTGAGGAATAAGTTCTGCCGGTTGGCAGTTTTTGTCCGGAAACAAAGACAGTACGCATGTTTACATGTATGCTGTCCTTTTGCTCTAACTCGGTCATTTATATTCATCGAAAGTGAATTTAATATAATAAAGTCTATTTATATAATGTGGTTAGATCACACAATGAAATGACGCATTTACATTGCGAACGTGTAAGAAAACACTTTTCTAAACATTTTACCGACATCGTTGCGCATGCTCAACTGAGGACCTAACCCTATCACTATTCCTCTTGAAATTAACGAATAAAGAGTTTATTTCGAAATAGATCTATGCCAAAGAATGAATTGCCTTCTCATGTTCCTTGTAATCCCCTATGCTGTTCTATATGCTATGGAATAATGATGAGCGTTTGCCCAACGCATTCTTAAATAAACGGTATGCTCAGTTCACTTTTCACAAATCAAAGCCATGACATTACCCATGGATAAGCATATTTTTTAATTCCGTCATCCGGAAAATTATATTATATTACATTAAAACAGACTGAAGCACCTTCTCTAGAAAAATGACAGTTATTTACATTTAAGGGCTGAAAGCCACGTTCTCTATTTTATTATGTCGGTTCCATCGTTGTTAACTCATTCACCGCGGTTTATTTATCCCCTTTGTCCTACAGCGACAGAAAAGGCGACCTTCTTTTTGTGGTTTGGAATGTTATTCATCTTCTGTACCTATTTATTTGCTGTGATTATAATGGTACACGGATTTCACAAAGTAAGCAGAGTTAGATAAGAGAGAGTGGGCGTGTGTGTATATATCTCTGAGCGTGTGCGTTTAAGTTTATCTGAGTGTCATGACCTTCTAAAAAAGTGAAAAGATGCATTTCTATACTATGTTATGACCGAGCGAGGGAATTAATGACAAATATTTGAATATTTGACATCAGACCATAGACCTACACTCAAAATTAAACAGATTAAACGTGAAACTGATTAAACGTAGAAAAATGAACAAAGAAACTGATTAAATGTTCAACCTTTTACTCACAAATGTATCCAATAATTTACCTTGTTTTGTTTTGTTTGTTTTTGTTTTTGAAGCGAATAGGGAAAATCTTGCTGTACTATCTTCTGTTCATTTTCGTGTTTGAAGTGCTCGATCTCGTCCTTATGATATATATCGTCGTTTTATACGTAAGTAATTGTTTTTTTTATTCTATCTTTTATCGCTTTTCCTCTGGTCCGCTCTGAATAAAATTCCATTTTTTCTTTTCCAGAATGGTTTCCACTTTAGATATATTTGCAGTTGGAACATTTCCAATTGTAAAGAAGTTGATTAACAGAGTATGTTGGCGAAATTAGCATATTTATTCGTTAAACAAACCCAAAACAATCTTGAAATAGATAGTTGAATTTGTTCACATGCTTTATCCTTATGTTATGTCATTTATTGTTTTCCAGATTATTTTGGTGTTTTGTTGTGTTTTGTTATGCGATATATGAAATGAAATAGACTATGTTGGACCGGTATATCGGATGTACAATACGGTGATCTTCTTGTTCGAGACTCCAAATTTAAGTGACAGTGCTATATTCGTGATACACGATAGTTTGAACCGGTCGATGTAGACTTGAACACGAATTAATTTTCTGCTGGATCAGTAAGTTTGAGGAGGGGGTTATTTAGAGGACAGCTACGGCTTTGTCGACTAAAATTGAAAAGTAAAAGGTTTTATCGCAAGAATAGTAAACTTATATGTTCATTTTCACAAAGGCGGGGATAAATTTTAGGACATTTGCTGTTTTGCAGTTGAGTCGTACAGTCGCCAGTGCGTGTGCATAGGAAACGAAGTCAGATATACAGAATGTCGGTCAACAGATACAGGGCCCATATCTTACAAACTCCAAATGTTCGAGCTCACATTTTATGAAAGCATCATCTTTGAAAGTTTAAGCCAAAACTTACGATAACGCTACAATTTGATAACAATAAACGACACAGTGACCGTTCACAGCTTGGGTTTGGCCGGTCGCACGATATTACACATATACACTCGCTATTGCTTGTTCTTGTATGATATTTATCATGAACAGTTCAAAATGGCGCGGTATACCGAGGATAGGGTTGTTTTTCTCCTGACGACATTTCCTAATGCAGATTAGTTAGAAATCCACATGCATGCCAGTCCTTTCGCGGTAGAATGAGCTTTAGGAGCAGTTTTTCGGACATTCAAATTTTTTACGATGCTTCTCTAGTCGATTGCTAGGGTGCACTCATTTTGAATCCTCTGCACTTAGTAAAGTTTTCATTGTCTTGTTTTTGTTAAAATTTAAAGTTAGATTCCTAACAGAGTTTATGCAGGTTGTGGGGGCCATTTACAAATCGGTAACTTTTTCTTATTCCAACCCTGGACTTTCATTCTCGATTATGAAAGCAGGAAAGTTTGGGCATTTTTTTTTAATTGTCTTGAGGTGCGTACCACCCAAATTTTTATTTTCGCAGTCACATACAAGCCTATACATATGATACAGGGCTTGAAATGAACGGTAGTCCCTGACCCCAGGACAACCAAACATTGCCTTCGGGATAATAATTTCTTGAAATGGTTGTCCCATGGGACTACCATTTACTTATATGTGTCACTTAATGAAACTGCATTATAAAACTGAGTAGAGAGTGTTGGAAAGCCGGCACGCAGATTTTTCAAAACAGCTGTCAGCGATCTTAACCTGTTGAAACATGAACTATAATAATCATTTGATTGCCAGCTGTAATTTATTCATGCTAAATTTTCTTTGGCCATTCAGGATAACAAAAAAGGATGTGGAGGACGGTTTACCTCTTTGTTCCACATTTATTTGTTTTACATTGTTTTGATCGGCCTATATAAAAATCAAATTATATTGTGCTATTCTTTAACACAACATTTTGTCCATGAAGTGCGTTCATATCATACAATGTCACTCCATTGCCTAAATGACAGGATGAAAATTTATATACATGAGGGGTAATTTTAGAGTACTATATTCATTTTTATGTCTGATTGTCAGAAATAGAAGTCATATAATTTAAAATTAGCCATATGGATTTCGTACAAGTGGCCTACCAAAATGTGTTATCGGAACTATTAATTTTCGAAAAACGGAATTTGCACTTTAACTACCATGCATAAAGTTAATTTCAAGCTCTGTGATGCATTAGATTAAGAGAACGGAGAAAGATTAGCTTATATTAATTAGATCCATTATATCTTAATCGATTTAATGTCTCTACTTAAAGCTTCGTCCTTTCGTCTAGAGAGTCAATTCGTGCACTTTACATAATCACTGCTTTTACACAACGAGCTGAAAACAAGTCTTCTGATATAAAATCTTCCCCTAACCACTTCAACAAATGGAATAAACCCATACACATATAAAAGCGTGCCATAAAAACGTTGATTTCAAAGCAGACCGCCAGACGATAGAGCTTTGCTAAATCCTGTAAAAAGTCTGATTTTCGAGATTCAGTGTCTCTGTGATAAGAATCTTATTTTAAATCCGTCTCTCCGACGAAATCCAACTTAAACTATGCTTAAAGAATATCCGCACACGGTGAAGTAATTACATTAAAACAGGCAAAACTGGTGATATTTTGACATTTTTATTTATTTTAGGTAATTTTTTACGCTTATCATTTTTTTATTTTCTATTTTTTGTATCGGTATATATAAAATTTTCCCTTCCACAGTTTGTTCAAAGCTGTCAAAGCATCCCGACTACGTTAGAGCAAAAAGCTAAAATTAGAGTGTTTGTTGAAATTTTCGTCGGTTTTGTTATCTTTGTAAAATGTTCTTGTTCCTACTCCAAATCATGTTGAAATACTTTTTGAATACTTTTTCCGTCATACCTTGGGGGAAAAGAGAAAAGGAACAAAATATCCAAAATGTTATGAAATATAACACAGCTGCTGTCAAAACAGTCATCGTATTAAGGTGGAACTGTTACAGATATTCGGAGACAGATATTCGAACTTAAAATTATATCAATGCCTTTCTGGCCGAAAACTTAAACTTTGAAAATCTTCGAGTAAAGACATTTTTACCGTCTCATTTTTAAAATAAAAAAATCAACTCTTTCTCACAGGGTAAATTAACATAGGGATGGCGGCCATTTTGAAAAATAAATACAAGTGTGGGTAAATTCAAGGTCGTTTGGTTCCCTGTACCGACATTTGCACACGACCCCTGATTTCTATTCGTAAATTTGAAAGACAGTTGTTGAAAGTTGTCTCGAGAAAAGTTTTAGCATTAGTTTAAAGGTATACAGTCATCTATAATCTAAATAATTATGCCCATATATGGTCAAAGGGGCGTTCCTTTGTATTCAAAATGCCCATGTGAGGGCGCCGTTTTTAAGAAGCGGCCACCCGCTTAAAATCTGTGATTGGTTAGATTTTCTCTTTCCATGGTAACTGTGGCAAAATTGGAACAGGTGATATTATACCTTTAAAGACTTCAAACTGTCTCACACTAGCATTCTGGTGCAGCTCAAACTTGCGATAACGACATATCATCTAGGTTACGCTCACAAACACCTCTGTACTGACTGTATAGGGAACAGAATATTTTTTCCTGTTTCGTTTTCGGGACACCCATACATCTGCATTTTTTTTCATTATCTTTCAAGTCTAAATAATTTTCAAACCACCTGAGAGACACTAAACAGAACCCCTTCAAGTGTATATCACTGATTATACTAGAGGCGCCCTCATGAGGACACAAGTTAATCATATAGCTTGTTTGCGTCGTAAAAATACATTAACGATGTAATTTCAACGCCAAGATAAAATTGACATGTTGGTTGGTAATAAGTACTCGTGAATAGTTAATTACCGTACCGTGAAATTGGTTGCTAATAGGTCAACTTGCGATTTGTTCATTGTTTTCCACCCAGTGCTCCTCCTTGCTAACCATGCATTGCCGTTCCTCCCACAGAAACTGAACAATATTGGAACAATACTGGACTTGGTGTTTTTCTTGAGTAAACTCATATACCACGTAGGTTAATCTGTATTTATATGTTTACCAGCCAATATTTCAAAGTCGGTTTATTTTTCTGTGTGGCGATGCGAACTTTACATCCTCGATCAAAATCAGCTGAAAGTTTAGACACATCTTCATATACCCTCCGCTCAACTTATACAGTTCGCCACGCAAGTGCTCATGGTCTCTCCAGAGTTTGTTTGCTGATGACGTGTCTACATAACTTTGCTTAACAATATAACTGCCATATGTTGATTTCACTGCCTACACTCTGGATCTTCACACAACTTATTTTTGGCTGAGTCCGGGAAATAACTATATGTCTTCAGTCTGGAAATCCGGCAGGAAATATGAAATTCAATATAATACTCATTATTTTACTACCCGTCCGGTATACAATAATTAGGCCGAGATTAAAAATCAAATTCTTCATTCAGTGTCATTAAATAATTTGGTTAACTTTTCGGTTTGCTTATATGTTTCCCAATTAATATTCTTATTACTTGCTTTGTGGTTTAACGCCCGCTCAGTCAAACTTTGTAAAAATGCTCACACGATTTATTACTATGTAGATTGAAGTAAATTTGCAACCACTTTAAAGTTAAATTAAGTTGCCTGTTGATCTTTTATGACATAGATACCTGACAATTTTTTAGATTTCAAATTGTAATACACAGCAAACAAATGCCTTTCCTAAAACAACAGTTGACACACATAGCACATAATCATGTTTGCCCCCATCCCGCTCGAAATATTAGTACATTTATAAATAATAGATCATGCTTTTTTCAACCGTAGCTTGGAGTTGCCGTCATTCTGTATCTGGAATACAGAGTAATCGCCAAGGAGGAGAGGACAAAGCGAGCAATGGAAGAAGCAAACAGGAAGGTAAATGAGGGACTTTGGTTATTTTTGATCGAAAATCATTGCGCACGACCGATCGTAATAGTTCACCTTTTCCATTCCGCTTTGATATCGTCCAACTATCTTCAATGATTTAGTTTGACATGAGGGGCGCGAGAACTGGAAATAGGGAACAGTAAAAAATTGGCCGACTAGCGGGAAATACAGTACTCGTTAAAATAAAGAGCAAAGTTAAAACAAATACAGTAAAATACTAACCGACCAGCGGGAGATAAAACAACTTGCAAAGCAGAGACTAAATCGCGCAGACGTTTCGGGTGCAACCTTCGTCAGTACTAAAAACTCGCTAGGGAAACGTGAAAACACAAGAAAGAAAAACAGCCAATCAAACAAGGGAACGATCAAACGCGTTAAAATATGCATTCATACCGGCTGGTGCCAGAGTACCGAGTTTAAAAATAGTGGCCTGTTCGAGTTTATGGCGGGTAGAGTCTGTGGTGGAGATTATAGCAGACACTGCCATGTCGGACCGACCGCGGTGGGGTGGTGTACAAAAATGCTTGGCCACCGGATATGCGAGCTTGTTGTCGGTCACAGTGCGAAGATGTTCAGCAAAGCGATCGCCTAAGCGACGCTTTGTTTCGCCAATATATAGCATGCTGCAGCGTCTGCATTTGATGCAATAGATGATATTAGCCGACGTGCATGTGAACACGCCGGAAACATTGACTCTACCACGCGGGCCCTGAATGAAATGGTTGTAAAAGTATGTGGGCAGGTGTTACATACTCGACGGCCACATGATGATGTTCCAGTAGCGCAATCGTGATTAGGTAAACTGGAACGCACCAGCCGGTCTTTGATGTTCGTGTCACGTCGAAATGCCATGATGGGAGGTACAGAAAAAATATTCTGTGTGTTGGGGGAGTTGGTTAAGATGGAAAACTCCTCAAAGATGATTTTACGGATTCTATGATTAAAAGGATGGTATGTTAATACAAGAGGAATGCGATCGCATTGAGACCGGGTAGTTGACTTTAACGCATCCTCCTGTGTTAGTGGTTCAACGCGTTTGATCGTTCCCTTGTTTGATTGGCTGTTTTTCTTTCTTGTGTTTTTCACGTTTCCCTAGCGAGTTTTTAGTACTGACGAAGGTTGCACCCGAAACGTCTGCGCGATTTAGTCTCTGCTTTGCAAGTGTTTTATCTCCCGCTGGTCGGTTAGTATTTTACTGTATTTGTTTTAACTTTGCTCTTTATTTTAACGAGTACTGTATTTCCCGCTAGTCGGCCATTTTTTTACTGTATTCCTTCACACTTGCTGCAGTTTTATCTCTCTTTTGAGGTCATTTGTAATGGAAATAGGGCAGCTTTGTGCCCTCCTTGAATTTATAGTGTGACGGAGAAACATTTGTTGGTCGGCCACAGGAATATACTTTTCTGACAGGGCTTGCGGACATGGCCTAATGTAAAAGGTGACATACGTTACACGTATCAACACTCAACATGTCGCCACTACATTTGCACGTCACCGGGCCTACCCTGCCAGCAAATCTTACCACGGCAACCTACACTAGTATGCCTCGATGATCAGAACACCATTTAGTAAACCCGATGGATTTAGATAACATTCTGCAGAGATGACACTTCTCTCTGCCCCTCCCCCACCTCAAGGGAGAATACATCAGTGAGGGGCAAAAACAATAGAGGCAGAAGTGGCCTTCACCCTCAATTTAGAAATTATTCCAAAGCTAAATCGCCGCCAGCCAGGCAGAAATGAACGAAAATGATTACTGGAAAGAGAATCCACAACATCGATTGTGAGAGACCATTAAGGAATCGATTTTCCTTGTAACATGATCCAGTAAACCAAAGTGTCATTTAGCAATTCCAAGATATGAGGGAATCGAAATTTGACTTTTTTCCGAGAGGTTGATATTATACACACGTTTTGAAAGTTTGATGTGAAATAAATGTAATCAGTCAAGTAAACTATTGTCTGAAGTGTTACAGAATGTGATGTTGCACTGTTATTGCTGTTTTCGATAATCAATTCATGGAGTTCATCTACAGTTGCCTATTTCATGCACTTCCAGAGATATCGTAAAAGATCAACAAAGTTCCAGAGGGCGCCTTTGCAGGGCATCTGGAACCGTAGATACACGCACTCTGAAGTG
Organism: Ptychodera flava; assembly: GCF_041260155.1. NCBI lineage: Eukaryota > Metazoa > Hemichordata > Enteropneusta > Ptychoderidae > Ptychodera > Ptychodera flava. Next base: position 9,101,783 of record NC_091949.1, on the reverse strand, counting down.
CGTACATATTTTAGGGATGAATACCTTTTCTAGTTAAGGGAAGGAAACTGGAAAGGCTTCTAACGGATGGTGCAGCAATAATTATAAAAAAATTAGTAAAACATAATTTTAGTTTACTCTGAAACTGTAAACAGGATAATTACATACAACCTGAAAGTCTTCCCTCTATCGAATATCCTGTTTACGTATAAAGCGGCAATCACATGTTGCCGTTGGCAACAGAACCACACAAGATGCGTTAATCAAACTATGGTGCAAAATAGATCAGGATAAAATTCCCTCATTTCAGTATACTGTCGAAAATTGCCATCTTTCACTGATGACGAGTTTCACAATTTTGTTATTCTTTTCTGTAACACTTTCCACTTAAGTTCACGACTCGAAAATGAAAGGCTGAAGCGTTTGCTCAATTTTTCTTAAAGCAAACTTTCCACTATTTTCTTTAAAAATCAAGAATAAAGATCGGGGGGGGGTCATCGTTGAAATTTTGGTACGAAAGAGACAAATTAATATTTACCGATATTTGAAATTCAAAATGGCCGTCATTACTGTGTTATCTCTATGAGGAAAATACAATTCCAGATTTTCACAAAATTAAACCAGTGAAAACTTTACTTAAACAGAATAAAGCCCCAAAAGTGGTAGACCTAAATAGTGTTGTAAAAGTTTGAGAGTCTGAATATCTGTCCCCAAGGAGCATTCTACATGAAACTTGTGTTGTATCATTTATAACATAATAATTCAAATAAACAACTTCAGCTCTTCCTTTGACCTTTAAGGTAGTTCGCGCCTCGAAAATGAAAGATTTAAACTTTTGCTCAAACTTTCCTTAAGGAATCTTTCAACAATTTTCTTTCAAAATCAACAGTAAAAATCGGGGAACACCTTGCAAATTTTGGGACTAGAGAAACAAATAACCCAAGATTTACAGATATTTGTAATTCAAAATGGCCGCCATCAGTGGGTTAATTCTATAGAGAAAAATAATATTTTCGAATTTCGAAAAACTAAGCCGGTGAAGTGTTTCTTACACCAAGAGCCTGAAAGTGAACCCCCACAAGTGGTAGATCAGAAAAGAATTGTAAAAGTTTGAGAATCCGAATATTTATCCCCTAGGGGCGTTCTACCTTAACATTTAATCTGTATCATTTTGAATTACAAAATATAGCAATTTGAGATAATCTGCTGTGATGGACGTGTGTTCATCGAGCATTAGGCCTAAACGTTGAGTAACAAGTTTACTCTTGATTGAAAGGTGTCCATCAAAACATTCCTCGAAACTAATATAAAAAGGAAGTTTGTGTTATCATTGTCACTCGTAAACCCACCATGGCGGCATTTGCACGTTCACTTCAAGATTTGCAAAAATTTGTTCATAATCTGTCACCTTATTGATAATTCTGCTGTATGATTAAAGTATTCTTGGATGATACAAACACCTGCCAAAAGCACGCAGGTGCTTGAAAAGGCTACGATATGAATTTCGTGTATGAAAATGAACTTCCGTATGAATAATTCTTTCATAATGACCTAGCCTTGTGCATCATCTCAACGGACAATCTGCGCACGTTTTGTTCACAGCGAAAATTGGCGCGAGAGGCGGCCGAGAAAATCAAGAACAACAACGAAAACGAGACGTTGGCGGCGCTGGAGATTTTAAGCAACTATTCATCGGACGTCATATTTGTCGATGAGTTTATCTCAAGAATGGGAATGGAGCGGCTTGTCCACGTTGTGGAACAAGACGCCTAGTGAGTACTTGCCTTACATATATTTGGAAACTTAAGTAACATCTTTGGAGGGATTGAAGAACACTGCGGCCAAATCACTCTTATCCTAGAGGGTCTAGACAAACCACCCTTATCTTAGGGGGTCCAGTTGTTTCATGAAGAAAGGGCCGGGGGACCCCTAAGAAAACATTACTGTTTTCGTAATATGATTTGGCGTTTGCCAGAGTGTTCATCAGCTGCGCCACAACTTGAATATCAAAGAGAGGGTAAAAAGATGTTTATCACTTCCTGAATGCGACGAGATTTTTGTTGTGAGATCTCGAGACGAAGAAGCGACTGAGCTCCTTGGTAAAACGTAAAATATGCGAATATCAGAAATACGCCAACTAGAGCTTGTTACGCTTTTGCTTTTGTTGCTGGCGTATTAACTATTAATGACACAACTGATACGATTTAGTTGGCGGAATTTGTTGATGAAAGAAAAGTGGCATAACAGCGCGTGGCATCCATTCATCATGTATGATTTTGTTACAACCAGCTTAGCTTGCAGTGCTGGCGTCTAGGAAGTTTGTAGCTTACTGGTCGGCTGAATATTGTCATTATTAAATCATTTGATAACAGCCAATCATCTGCACGATAGCTCTAGTTGCAGACTCCTTAACTTGCTTAAATAATTACAGTCTTGATTGTAACCCGCTTTGACTCTAACTCATTATACATTCTTTTCTTCTAGCATACCAACGCATTATATCAATAATTTCTTTTCAGAGTACAGGTAAGATAGATTTTAAAAGAGACCCTCTCTTCACGTCTCGTGATGTGTAAAGCACGTGCATCAATTGCATACACAAACAGACGCGTCTAAAAATCATTTGCATATTTATTATGGCGTCCATTTGATTCAGGCTGGTCCTTGCGAGTCAAAAAATATCGTATGTGCTCGAAGAGTTTCTTGAAGCTACAAATGCAGATATTTAGTACGCGCCTGGAAATTTGAGCACTTTATATATGAGATTATGCTCAAAATGTTGTTGTTAGAATTCCCCTTCGAAATCAAGAATAACAATCTAGGATCATCCTCCAAAATTTGGTGCCAGAGAATCAAATTACCCAATATTTAGCGACACTTAAAATTAAAAATGGCCGCTGTCCCTGCGTTAACTCTATGGGGAATAAAATTGTCGATTTTCACAAATATAAGCCGGTCAAAATTTTACTCCGACAAGTGGTAGAGCGAAAAAGTAGTGTAAATGTTTTGGAGTCCGAATATCTATTCTTGTGACGTATTCTACCTCAACTATTACGAAGCGCATGTTTCCCTTAAGTCCATACAAGATACTTTTTCGTCGCTTTTAAAGCAAACCTCTAGACTGGTCCAGTGGCTTGACTTTTCTCTGCACAGTTACTGAGTGGCTTAGCACGCGTTCACGCCACGACCTACACAACAGCCAGCCAGAGTCTATTGCTTCAATTTGCTTTCAATTTTGCTCGGTTTTGGCACCTTCATGCTAACAGACTTGGGGCAAGCCTATAAGGAAGCTCATTTACGGTTTACATGACAATGTCAGAAAACGGCACAAAGTTGTGTTGTATATATAGCCACAACCACTCTGCATATTTGTCATCCTGTCTTAGGTACCGGGAAAACCTCGCCAGACTGCTGACGGCATTTTTGGAGATAATGGATAACAGTTTCGGCACTATATCCTGGGATATTTGTACCCCACTATTTACTGCAAAGGTGCGTTCTGATTGTGAAGTCAATGTCTCTGTGTAATTTAATGACGTCAAAAGGTCAGGCCCCACAATTTGATTCTGGAACAAAAGGAACGTGTACACTTCTTCACTCAACTAAAGAGTTAATTTCTTCAAAATAGCGTGCTACAAAGCTTCTAGGGTCTATGATTCTATCAACAGTGATTAAATTATCTCCCTAGCAGATGTGACAAATTTAAGTGTATCCGTTTATCCCTTGAAGTACAAAGGTGTGTTTATATAAGCAGATCGTATTATTTGCGCCCTCAATGCACTGATATGGTATGCGTACTTTTTGGACAGTCTCCATACGTATCATCCAAACAAAGTGAAACATTACAGCTTTAATACTAGTGCAACTGACCCAGGCCATACGTTTGTCACTTGTTTCTTTACAAAACGCCGAAAAGATGCTAGAAATTCAACTGCAGATCTGATGAACCGACCAATTTTGGACTATTGGTAACATTCTAATCACCACAAAATGAGCTTAGATTCCGAAAGCTTTGCCCCAGCTTACGCCTTTTGTGCTTTAGTGTAATATTTGAATCGTTTTAATTTTGCATCTGCACTGATGCTGACAACTGTTCAAATTTTGCAGGTCGATTCATGATGTCAAACTTCAATAAACTAATTTGATCGTTCCAGCCAATGTAATTTACATAAATACAGAAATATTGAATAATAAATAGTAGCCCAACCATCTCTGATACACAGGAAAGGACGATAACTTGAACAGATAACTTCTAGTTTTGAAGATTTTGGTGTCATTTTCGAATGGATCAGTGCCATGTTGTTGAGTGAGGGCTCTAACACAGCTGACGTTTGTTCACAGACTGTATGTAATGCTAGGCTAACCTTCCAGACGCAACCGTACAAATTCTGTTTTCTGTTCAACCCACATGTACATGTCACTCTTTTATACAGGTTTCTAGCTACGTTAAGATGGGCACGAACGTTGACAAGAGAATACTGGGGCAGTCAATGAGTATTTTGGAAAACCTGGTGATGGAAAGGTATATAAGTAATAAGTGTCGTCATTCCATCCCCTTCACCCTGCAGACGATAACCTGCTGCCAAAAATATTACATACCCTTATGGATCGTGTTTTGGTTTACTCTTTTTAAAGTAGTTCGCACGTCGAAAAAGGGAGGCTTAAATCTTTTGCTCGAAATTTCCTCAAGCAAACTCAATCATTCTCTTTCAAAACCAAGAATAAAAATCGGGAGCCACCTTCCAAATTTTGGCACAAGAGAAACAATTATCCAACATTTACTTGTACTTGAAATTCAAAATAGCCGCCATTCCTGTGTACTCTCTATAAAGGAAAATAAACTTCCCGATTTTAACAACACTAAGCCAGCGAAAACTTGATTAAATCAATGGGTTTCAAAATGAGCCTCCACAAGTTGTAGGTCAAACAAATATTGTAAAAGTTTGAGAGTCCGAATATCTGTCCCCGAGGCGCATTCTACCTTAATGGGAGAGTCCTCAATACCTGGTTCTTGGATTAGTAGTTATTGATCTTGGCTGTTTATTCAATTTTAGCCCCTTGTTCTCCTTTGAAAGTTGTGCACAGTTAGTCAACTTACTGAGAGGTTAAGCTGATTTTAAAAACCCGGCCGTTTAACATTTGAGTTTTTTTTCAGTAGCACTAAACATGAGTCTGACCTATACTGCTTTCATTCCAACAGCGAAGTCAACAGTCGACTGGTGACCAAGGAACTCCCGTTTCCGGATTTAGTCGCCCTTTTGCCCAGAATGTAAGTACACAGCTGTGTTATGATTTTCCTTTATTGCGTTATTTGTGACTGCTGTGACAAGATTAGAAGACATGAAGCTTTCGACCGTCACGGCGCAGCTGTTTAAAACATGCAACAATGTTACATGCGTATTGAAATATGATGGAAATAATTCATGGAAGTGTCAGAAATTTGAAGTGCGGTTCGAGTCCCCGTCTCATATATTCTTTTTGACTACTGTACATTTTATCTAAAGTCACCTATATTGTTTGCCATCTTGAAACATGCCCCAAACTAGGCATAGTACAGGTATTACATAGAGGAAAATATCATAATTATCCTGATCATATTTTATCTTGTGATAAATTTTAGGCAGACTTCTCATTATCTCTCGAATTGAAAATAACGCAAACATAATCTCAGACTCATTCGTGGACTCATTTTGCCGCTTTTGGTTTAAATGATGTTTCCATTGTAACACGATTGGAACAAATTTGGGATAATTGGATTTTCATATTTCTCAAATTTCTCAAAGTGTTAGGTGCCGTACAGCTGAATGTTGCGATATTACAAAATACTCATTAAAGCAAGTGTGTAACTGAAAAAGAAAGTAGATGAGGTTACAGTTGAAGATTGAATCGACATTACTTCATCATCCAATTATCCTGAATTAGTTCCAATCGTTTTTTGTCTTATTCATAATTGAAATTGAAAAAATAATGTTTTCTCAAAAGAGTGACACACAAAGATGGCCGCCATTTTGAATTTCGAATATCAGTAAATGTTAGATGATTCGTTTCTCCAGTGCCAAATTTTTCACCGTCACCTTCACTTTGTATTCTTCACTGTGAGAGAGGATTGTTGAAGTTGGAGTAAAGACTTCAAGGCGCGTACTGTGTACCTTTCACCGAGAATAACCGGACAATGACGCCGCGTCTGTAACGGTTGATTGAATGAGAGAAGGATACAAATGCAAATGTACATTCAGTCAGCATTCGATTCGGCAGATTAATTTTGTGTTTCGGGGTCGATTTTACCTGTAGGGAATTATATTGAACTTTACCCTGTGTAGCTCCTGTGTACAGTCGGCGACTTCTATGAATATATTCCGTGGTAATTCACAGCAACACACAAAATTGCATTTTTTTGACGATATGACTTGACTGACAACAATTGTGTTGTAAGCCTTCGGCAATCGTCAGTCGTTGACTCGGAGTCAGAATTCGAATTATAATTTGGGGTGAGAACAACCTATTCCTGGCAATCGTTAAATCGACTGAAGAAGCCATCTTTTAACGTTGCAGTCGTCATCTCCGTTACGTGGTAAAAAGTCCTTATCTTTTGACCTGATAATTCTGAGTCAAATTCTCTACGGAGAAACTTCCCTAGCTTAATTTTTGGTACGGACGCGAAAATAACGCAATAACGGATCATTTAATAAGTAACAAGAAGAATCGTAGATCCTGAGGAATCTTTTAATAAGTGTCCCGGATTAGAGCATCAAATTTTAAAGAGATGGCCAAAATATTGATCAAAGAGACAATGGCTGTAACTTTGATAATGTTTTCATTTTTTTGGTTCTATAAAAGACACCGACCAATCAGCGATCTGACTTGTCGAGACATGAAAATAACGATGCCATATTCGCAATATAGCACAGTTTAACATACACGAGTTCTCAGTTGGAGAAAAATCCTATTTTAAAACGAGCATAAATATACGGTTGTGGTATAATAGCAATAATAATTACACCTCAGCAGCAGGTATATGAGTCGATTTCGATCTGTTCACTCGATATACACACTAGCTATCGCTCGTGCATTTATGTCGCGAACTATCAAAATCCAGTGGTATACACGTCGTTAGGTGTGGTCTATTTAATCAGATCGTTGTGTTTGCATCATAAATGCACTGGTATGGTATGATATGATATGATATGATATGATATGATATGATATGATATGATATGATATGATATGATATGATATGATATGATGCTTAATCATACGATGTCATTGTTAAGAACATTATTCTAGTCTTGACTTAAACACATACTGGCTGTGTTGATGGGCTAAACCACAGACCATCGAGTTAGGGTCAAGGGTTAAACCATAGACCCTCGAGAAAAACTCGAGGGTCTATGGTTAAACATCAGACAGTTCATCAGAATATTGGGAGAGGACAAATCAACTGTGTTTTACAAACCATCCATAAATAACGGGAAAGAAAGTACGTCATCTTTTCGATGACGTGTTTTGTCATCCCAGTGTCACCCATGCCGATATATCTGGCCCAGAATACGCCCACAGCAAACAGTGAACAAATTGAAAACAAAACGGTTGGTGAAAAATAGACAAGTTAAACTCGTGACGGGTACTGTGAAAGTGATGTCACGTATTTCGGAATAATAGGGCATATTCACTAACCGCAGAACATCATCAGTCTAGTGATGGAATTGCACAGAAAGTAAACATCTAAGTTTATTTTACTCCGAGGCCTCATTTATACGAGAGATTTACAGTGTTTGTCCACTTCTTTATTATATTTGCCGGGGGAAACGATCAAAACCGTTTGACTTCAGGGACAAGTCGTTCCCCGGAGTAATCTTCGACTTAATATGACTTATAAACTATATGTGTGCCCTCTTTTATTATTTGCTCATTCTTCCTCTTTTCCCTTTAAATTGTTTTTGTTGATTTGAGACTTTCGTTTTCTTTTTGAAACAGAGATGACAAGGAGGTGAAGGAGAACTGTGCAAAGCTCATGAATGCTCTACTCTTTCGATTCCCTGACATTATCAACAAGGTAGGGAATTTCTGCTCACGACGCACCTGACATTATTCATAACACATGATCATGCACTAACGTCCATCAGAAAAATATACTGTGTTCTTCATAATCCATATGCAGAGACAGAAGGTCCAGCCCGTGAGAAGCAGCGCTCTCAGATGCCTAGCGGACTTCGCAGCCTCCAAAAGCTACATAGTTAGACTATATAGACTCTCTTTTTGGAAAGAGCCTAAGTTTGTCCATCAAAGTTTAGCAAGATGATAGACTAATGCAAACAAAATACAGACTTGGTCAGGAGATTCCTAATTTGCTTTTTCGATGCAGTATGCATGTTATGCGAACATACATATGGCGTTAAAAATACTGTGTTCCCGTTAACACACTCTAAGGATATGGTATACGTCGGTCGGGATTTTAAAGTTTTTATTTGGGTAGGACCCATCAAA